>NW_025534542.1:0-185062 GCF_020615455.1 Coregonus clupeaformis | reverse complement strand
ACTCTACAATAACCTCATGCGTATTTCTGGTGGCCTTACATAATCCAATCTGTTTGGAAATGTGTCGGTGGGTATATTGCAGCATAGTGGGCTTAGTGGGAATTCGGGGTCACGAGTTGCCAGTAGAAGGTGAAATCACCTTTCATCTTCCCGCGGGTGGGAAGTGGGTGCTAGTCTCAACATCCGAGGTCCCCAGGCGGAGGGGTGGTTATCCCACACATTCGCTGGTAGCCGTTCCTGGTCATCACCCACCATGCTGGTGAGTCAGCTGACACATCAGCCCTTCCCTGGAAATACCTCTCTTATACATATTATGTCCCTTCCCCATAGTTTTCTGGTGGGCTGAGTGCATGCTATGATGATTATCCTATCGGCCAGTAATCTTCTCTCTCTCTCTCTCTGCTCTCTCTCTCTCTCTCTCTCTCTCTCTCTCACTCTCTCTCTCTCTCTCATCTCTCTCTCTCTCTCTCTCCCTCTCTCTCTCTCTCTCTCTCTCTCTCTCTCTCTCATCTCTCTCTCTCTCTCTCTTTGGGATACCGTTTATCCACTACCAGTCAAAGTTTACTTTTCTCATTCAAAGGTTTTCTTTTATTTTTACTATTTTTTACAAAGTAGAATGTTATAACTTCAAAACTATAAATAACACATATTGCGTCCTTCATATAACCAGTCTTTGAGAGAGTCTTCTGAGTTGCACTAAAACATTCCCATACAGTTCAGTTATGATTCATTTTATAGGTTGGTCATTAAATCATTTTCAACAAACTATAGTTTTAGCCAAATTGCATAATAATAATTTTTCCAACAATTGTTTACAGACCAGATTATTTACTTATAATTAAATGCCTCCACATTTCCGGTGGAGTCAATTCATACACTAGATTACTTACTCAGCTTGGGAAAATTCCTGAAAATTATATCATGGCTTTAGAAACTTCTGCTAGAAGCTAATTACATCATTGAGTCAATTGCAGAGTATACCTATGGATTTATTTCAGGCCTACCTTCAACCTCAATTGCCTCTTTTACCAACCATCATCAGGAAAATCAAAAAGAAATCAATTAAATATCAAAATCATGAATCACTCCACAAGTCTAGTTTCATCATAGCAATTTCAAATGCCTGAAGGTACCCGTTCATCTGTACAAACAATAAGTGCTCAATATCAGCCACCATAGACCCGCGTCCTTTCCCTCAGGAAGGAGGCGGCGTTCTGTCTCCTAGGATAGGGCGTGGCACATGTGCAGTGCAAATCGATCGGAACAACAGCAAAGGGACCTTGTGGAAGATGGAGGAGCTGGTGCAAACGTATCTATATCCACTGATAAAAGCCAGGTCCTATATCACATATCCTGAAGGCCCATCAGCAGGAACACATGCTCCAACGGCATATAAAAAAACCAGACTACGGTTTGCAACTGCATGGGGACAAAGATGTACTTTTTGGAGAAATGTCCTCTAGTCACAGTAAACAAAATTAAACTGTTTGACCTATCCACCATGGGTTATGTTTGAAGGAGAGGATTGCAAGCAGACAACCGTGAACCCAGGTTGGCATTCATGCTGTGGGGTTGCTTTGCTGCAGGAGGGACTGGTGCACTTCACAAAATAGATGGCATCATGAGGAGGAAATTATGTGGATATTTTGAGGCAGCATCTCAAGACATCAGTCAGGAGATTCAAAGCTTGGTCACAGATGGTTCTTCCCAGATGACAGCTACCCCAAGCATACTTCCAAAAAGTTGTGGCAAATTAGCTTAATTACAACTTGTGAAGGTATTGGTTCATCTTCGCCCACAGCCTCAATCCTATAGAAAATGTGTGGGCAGAACTGAAAAAGCGTATGCGTGCAGGAGGCCGACAAGGCACACTCAATTACACCAGCTCTGTCAGAAGAATGTAAAATTCAACCATTGTGGGATTTAGGCTACCCGAAACAGCCATTTGGCCCAAGTTAATCAATTTAAAGGCAATGCTACAAATACTAATTGAGTTATGCTGCATAAACTTCTCTGACTCACTGGGATGATGTAGTGAAATAAAATTGAAATAAATCATTCTCTACTATTATTCCCAATATTTTTCATTCTTAAAATGTGATGATCCTAACTGACCTAAGACAGGACATTTTACCATGATTAAATGTCAGAATTTCAAAAACAGAGTTTAAATTATTTAGCTAGTGTATGTAAACTTTGACTTCAACTGTATATATAATTTACATTTGGCAAGGAAATAACATACACTACATCTCCTTTTAACATGTCACGTTAGAGGACTTGAAAAATTATGTTTGGCCGCCAGGCCCTCTCTGCCTACCACCCATCCGGCCGTCCCACAGGATATCTGTCCAAATTAATTCCAGTGAATTAACCAAACATACACCTGGAATTTACCTCGCCAATTTGAATCCAGGTTGGATTGCTCGAAAGGATGTACTGTAGTTCATCATTATGTCACATTAGGAATCACAGTGGGGATGTGGGGCATTTGCAGTGGCAGAACCCCATAGAGAAGAAGACATGGAGCCACAATGGACCAGTCCTCTAGGCATCATTAATTACATGTGGAAATAAACAAAATTATTCTCTCCCACCAACTCCTCCACATTAATTTGCAGATCGTCTATGCCCATGTATATTTCCAAGCCTGTCAACTGGGAGGTTAATCTTTGTGGCGCTATCACCGAGTGCTGACAGTGAACATCCCCCACAAGCTTATTCTGACGACACACAAATTTATCTAATCGACACTCTCATTTGTCTGGATTAGGCGCAAGGCTATATTGCCTCCAGGTGAAGGTTTAGAAGGAATATAATCAGTGCCTTCTGGTACCAACCATAGATAACTTCAATCACACGACAAGAAATAGAACCATGAGCGAGTGGTATTTAGTGCTGTACCCAATAAATACACAAATAATGATTTAAGATTCAGTTTCTTTGAGAATGAATTAAGCCCTATTCCTGACTAAAACCTTTTGGCCAAATTCCCCATTGACGTGCTTCTCAATCCAGGAGTAGGGTTTGAATCCAAACCAGGCACCTGCATGATCACCTGCATCTTTTGACAGTGTGCGATGGTTTGATATTTAGAATCAACACTTTTAGATTGTAAAGCAGTTTTAGAATTAGGCATCAAGCGGTACTAATATCAGTGTCTGTTATTTTCTCCATTCTGAGTAATACGGCGCATCAGCTGATCTCAGCGATCCCATATAAATTTCTGGCAGTTTGTAAGTTAATATTCTCGTATTCTACAAAGAGATTTATTTTTCGTTCCCACTCTCATATATTTTCTCTGTCTGCTGTATGCTCTCATATCTCCTTCCCGTTCTCTTATATACACCCATGCTCTAGAAGTGTGAAACTGGTTTAAAACACTTTAGTTTTGAGTCCAAACCTTAGGAATTTAAAGTTCTCCAAACGATTAAGTGGCAGCTTTTTTCTACCCCCTCCCGCATAAATTTTGATAAAGATAATTGGATGACTTGAACAAAGTTTTCCCTCCCTAACTCTTTTCTATCTAAATGCATTATAATCGTTATCAATCAATCAAATGTAAGTATTCATAACTTCTGTTTATTTGGGCGTCTAATTGCGGAGCGGACAGCTTCGCTACATCATCAAGATTGCAACCAATTATTTATTTGAAAATTCTCTGTCCCTGAGATGTGGTTGCGGTGAAACTGTATTACCATCAAGGCAACGTAGTTATCGAAACAACAGTCAAATTGATTTCCTGTTGCATACAGCATTATTATAATATATACATCAATCCTTTCTTAGTAAACCGTGTTATGACTGGTTATTTCCCCCTCTTTAACGGCTTTTCAACGGCTTTGCTGCTCACTGACGCCCAAGCTGGTGAAATGCAAGCAGAGATCACCTTGACTGAGAATCAATTACTCTGCTTATGGGTGTCAGACTTTGCAGATTTATCACAATCATAAACAATAATCAAATTGCCCATGAGGAAATAACCACCATATCTTTAAAAAAATGCACATTGGGATATGTGTTTGCCTATTTGCAGACGAATGGTAGCGACACTAAATGACATATCAACCAATTCATTCCACACGAAGTTTTGGCCATTGTTCGTACCACAGGCAATGGGCATCACCTTGACCCTCACTTCGGGACCAGTGACGATAGAGACAACAACATTGGGCAGGCATCTTCCATTTCATTGCAGCATTCTGTTCCTAATCAAGCTTTTATTCAACCTGATATTATGTGGAGCCAGGGAGAATATTACAGGGCAGTCAAAAGACCTGGCTGGCTCTCTGACCATAAACTGCATTTGTGTATACAATGTCTAAGGAAGGGGCAGTGGGCAGGGATGTGAGGGGGAACGGACCAGGAGGGTTGGCTGAGCTGCAGAGGTTGTTGGGTGCCTAGATTCCCCATCTATTGTATAGCAAAGAGACTTCCCATTAGTGCCTCATTTCTCAGATTGCCACCTTTAGCACAGCATCCGCCCTTATCAAATCAACGTAGATTTTCCTGTCGAACCACTTACATTCTAGCAAGTAAGGAAAACCATTGCACTCGTCCCATATTTGAAACATACAGGACAACTGTAGCTAACTTGGACTGGGAGTCTCCCTCGCTCCCTGTTAGATGGAACAAGGACTTATCAGCCCAGATCCCACTTTGCCTCAATTAGGTGCATGGAAGAACAAATGGCAAAAAGCTGACCTCAACGCTGGTTTCCATTTGATTTTTTTGTGTCTGTGCAGGAGGAGCCATATGTCATGCCAAGAAGTCTGACAAAGGCGCTGGTACCAACGACCGTTGAGGGATTCATCGACCTGCTCAAGGAGCCCCAGCCCACATCCTGGGCTTCACCTACTGAGATCCGCCTGGTGCCTGATGGCGTACGGATACTTCAGGACGACAAGGGCCAGTGGAACGGGCATGATCAAGGAGAGCTGATGGAACCGCTCAGTTGGACTCCCAGTTACCTTTTTGGCTGTTACTACTACTGCTCTACACATATGTTTATAGCCAGTGCTCAACATTGCACACTATTAGAGTCTTTGACTACAGATTCAATAAGACCTCTGAGACAAACCCTTTAAATAAATTTGTCTTGTTTGTTTCAGGACCCTGTTTTTGTCTGTTAGGATTGGTTTGAAACTTATCACAATCAAAATTAAGTTGCATTTTACGACAAATTACTGTGAGGACAACACCAACAACAATATCACCTATAGTGTGGAAGAAACATATTGAAGTTGGTTTTGAAAGCATCAAATGAAAGCACTCAAAGGTTGTTAAAAATGTTGACATTGACAACAAGGACAGTGCCCTGCTGGCATTCAGAGTGTCCCTCCCCATACGCCTCTCTGTCCTCAGCCCCCTGGTCACCAGTGTGCTCGGCTGAAAAAGTTGTAATAGCAGTGGCATTGTAGAGGGCGGAGTCGGATGGAACGTGTCAATGGCTAGGTGCTGAAAGGGTTAGTAAAGTTAGGCTAGCGCCTGTTGCACTAATCTCTGACCTTGGCCAAATCCAGCTTTTATCAGATCCAGGTTGATATCAATGTAACCGAGGGGAAACTAAGAGATTATGGCGGAAATGTTGCTTATAGAATTAAGACTTTTCTTTGCAATGAACAGTAAACATAGGATAGCAAGCATGTTATTATATCTTACTCTTTCCTATTATTATATTATTATCCATTATGTATTATTGTTATTCTTATTATTTACTGTATTCTGCATTGTTGGAAGGCCTGTAAGTACGGCATTTCACTGTTAGTCTACAATTGTTGTTCTTACCATTTGACGTATAAATTTAAAATTTGGATTTGATTTGACTAGAGGTTAATGTTACCAATGGCCACTATCCAGACAGTAGCCTGTATACCACACGTTGATTTCAGCCTTTCCTTTTTGTTTTCTTTAGGGAAACAATCTGATTCACTCTGGGTTTCAAAACTATCTAGACAGTAGGAGCACATTCACAAACAACCTTGTTTTTCAGAGCACCTGTATCTATCTCCATTCCCATTATATCCCATGGTGAGAATGCTTTGTTCTGAAGTCAGTGCATCACATTTGCCCTTATAGCGTGTATGGGCAACACATTAGTACAAGTACTGAGATGATTTCAAGCCCTGTGTTCCCTCCATTTTGTGTTTTTCTGGTTTCAGTTTCACTCTCAGAAGTTCCTCACAGTTAAATAGTTGGCTGAAGAGTGTCTCTGCAGCCCATGTAATTTCTATACACTCATCTTGGCTTCTTTGGTAGAATTGAGAATGCTACCTGATCTTTGGTCACTTCATGTATTTGGGAATTCTATATTGCTCCTTGAGAGTAATGTCAGCTGATAGTGAGGAATCAAGGAACTACAATGTTAGCATTAGAGAGATGTGTGCCACGTACTGTAGGTCTGTCTCCTCTCATCATGGTTGTGGGTAATGCGGTAATAAGGATTAGATTTAGATCTAGTATGTTCCCTGCACAGTCTACTCAAAGGGATAAGTACGCTGACTGTCTCCATGTGCTACTGCTCTTCATTTGAATGGCCTACACTGCATCACCACTGCTATGGATTTATTTAGCTGGTTTCTATTTTGTGGCTCAGAGCTTTCTTCCATCTGTCTACTCTGATAAGCTGATCTCTTGAATCAGGACCTGAAAGTCAACTTTGGAACCAGCTCGAGAATGACCTGGACGTTCCACAAGAAGCATGTGGATGGATATTGGTTTCCGTTACCGGTAAACCACAACAACCTACCTCCCTAAGGATTGGAATCAGGGCGTGGTTTGTATTCTGTTAAGCTATCCCAAACCAGAATCACCATGTGCATCATTGTGCTTAATGTGTTCATGGTTTGACATCCAATGGAAGTCATGGATATGTTTCTAGGATGCTTTATCAAATTAACAATGGAATGAGCTCAGATGACTCTGACAGCTAACAAATCTCTGAAACCCCAAACATAAATAGTACACAGGGAATGGGGTGTATTTAGTTAATGACACATTTAAATAACTTGTTTCCTTCAAATATATCTGCATCAGATATTTATTAACCCCCTAAAAATAAGTTGTGTTTAGGATGACCGTATGCCATTGCAACGCTGCCGTTACCTAGTGACAACTCACCCCCAACGGGGTCACCTAGTTCTGAGATAAATTCACCCGGTCTTAACGAAGACGACAAGCAAAACAAAGCCGTCTGGATTTGTTTTTAGCTGATTCATCCTGTCAGCCCACAATCTCCACTCAAATCACTTAGTTTCTTGCTCCAATGGTACCAGTACTCGTGTGGGTTTATTAAAAGACCCAGTTTGTAAGACTCTTTTCATCTTTAGGTCACCGAGCCCTGTCAAACAAAAAAAGAACCTAAATGGGAAATGACAAAATAAAGTATTTGTTGGTATGTCTGATGTCAACTATTGTCAACATGTAGGAAGGAGTAAAAACGAAAAACATGCATGTAGCTGGGTAGTGTTTTTATATACATTGTTCCTGAGATTGTACTATTGAATAAACAAATAATTAAGTATTGCAGTGTGTCTCACCTATAAGTATAACTTTGTGCATCACGACAATATCTTGTGTATGTGCATAATACTACACGATTAATTGGCCATATGTGAAATACAAATCGGGATAAATCTTGAATGAAAATAGTGCTTGTGTGTTGTGGTTTAATTAAATACAAAAAGCCTTTTACGTGCCCATGTAGCATAGCAGCCTTTATTTTCCTCAGAGTCGTCAAAGCTCACTCAAAGTCAAAGGGCATGCGGGAAAGGCGCTAAATTATGCAACAGGTCATTTAAACTTGGATTTAGTCACAATAGATGATCCAATCAATCATGGAGTTGATATCATAGCTGCTTAACATCATTTGTTTCTCGTCGGGGCGAATAATCTCTCGACTCCTACAGATCACACACTGAAGGTTATGGCAAGACCACGGCACGCCACGGCAAGCCACGCATCTCATTGTCTACGCGGATGTAGAATAGCAGACTGGATTTGGGACCTTGGCATGAAATTGGATTGAAAAAGGGGCTTTATTTGCAATCCTAGACATGTATACGTGCACGCGTGGGGTCTCTATCTGAGGGTTGCAGACCTGATTGGTTTTACAGTGGAACGCGGAGATGGTTTTGAGGCTACTGAAGGCAGGATAGTGGTCAGAGCTGTCATTTTGACGGACAGGCAGTATGCACTTTGAATTGGCGTCAACAGTCACAGCTACATTATTCTGCTACATTATAGTGTTTTTGTGTTTTAAAAATCTACTTGAAGGATAGGATGATGTTATAGTAATACAAATGCCATTATCACTCCGAAATCGCCTCATTTCAAGGAGGACGTACTGTAGAGTCAGCAGCCGATTGCATGACCAATATTTCTACTTAGTCGCATATGCAAATTGAAACACGTGGTGGACAATGAGCCAGTTGGGAGCACCGTATGCAAATCTTTGCAAAACAATCACCAATTAAGAGGTACAGGAAATGTGGTGAACTGTGTCATTTGTGAGGCAAATGCTCGCGCTGTCCGAGATTATCATTCAATAAACCTATTAGACTAGTAATAATCAAGCCCCACAAATCTTAAACCAATAAATGTCAAGGGACTGCAAGTAACACAGATTGTTCATAGATTGTTACAGTTAACCTCTGCTGGGAGTGTTCGGAGCTAGGTGTAATTGTAAGAATCCTAGAGAATGTCATCAGGTGTGGTAGTATGGAGGTAGCACAGTGCTAAGCTTACAATACCATCTGCTCGCTTACAGATAACACAGAGCCATGTGGCACCTCAGCAGGGTACTATCAGGTTCTCACACGTGTGCCCGGCAATACGTGTCTAACAGAAAATAGCCGGTATGGCGTGTATATTAGCCCACCATAGGGATGGCTGAGATTGTGGCTGGGATCACCTGCTGCAGGTCTTCCGGTTGAGTGGCAGCTAGCTTGAAAGTGGCGGTCGGCAGCAGAGAACAGAGGAAGCGGGTGTGTGTTGTAAACATAAATGTCTCAATGAGGCACAGTTGATTGCACCACATGACAGATTGGCTGTGCCACCTGTCTCTCTTTGGTATGCTGTCCATACATTGCAAATGAACCAATTATTTGGGAGGGAAATCAATTTCTTGTATTTGATTGTCCTAATAATAATGATAGCGGGTTGGGTGGTACTTGTCATACAAATCAGCTACATTTGTTTCTTGGAATACTTGTGACCTTATAGGAGCAGGATTCTGCTAATTCAGACCTTCATATGATATACAGACTAGACATCCTCCACATTTGCAATGACACACCAATACCTAATTGAACTGACCTCCATCAGAGATGTTCCGGGTACTAGCATACTGAGCGCTGTTTCTTTGCCACACCACTCAAAAAAGGAAGAAAAGAGTGACCCAAACCCCTTGTGAGTTCCTCGTCGTTTTCGAGGAAGGGATCTATCCAAGCGTGAACCAAGCAGCTGGTTTCATTAACCCCTGTCCAACCCTGACGTGTTGGGAGGTGTGGGGGAGTCAATGTAAATGGTGAGCTTCTGAATATGCAAGCCAGACGCAAAATCGGAAATTTTCACCGATCAGACAGCCTGCCATGTCCATGGCTCCAGGCAGTATCTCATGTAGAGCTATATTAGCTAGTCAGAAGGCACCAGGCTCCAGATAGTGGAGCGCAGGGGAGAAGCTGTTTGGAAAGCATGTGGGAATGGCCATTGCTTGCCCATGATTCATTGGGGCAGGTGTTGGTTGTTTCTTAGAGAGAGCGGGAAAAAGATTAGAGAAAAATTGGAGAGGGGACGTACTCTGCAAAAATTACTTTTTGGTGTAAAGTTCAACAGAATCCTTTAATTTTATCAAATTCTCATATGTATTCACAGGACTTAATACTTGACATAGAAACTAACAATGTAATGTACTTTATTTTCCTCAAATTGGTTTTCAAGTTTCCTGTACTTTTTTGGCGTAACAACAATGGTTCATGCAGATCTCTATATGTTTTTCAAAGATACATTGAAGAATATATGAAAGTACAAAGCAAAAAGACCCCGAAGCTCTGTCACGCCCTGGCTCTGGGGACTCTAATATATTAGCAGGGTGTGAAAAAGTCTATGTGTTTTGTTCTAGGTTTCACTTTCTAGTATTGCAAGCTGTTCCGTGTTTAGCCAGTGTGGTTCTCAATCAGAGGCAACGTGATTCAGCTGTTGCTTGTTGTCTGTGATTGAGAACCATACTTTCGCAGCCCTGTTTCCACAGAGTTTGTGGGATCTTGTTTCGAGTCTGCCTTGTGTTAGACCGTGAACTGCTCATGTTTTTATTTTTTGTTGGTTTTGATTAGTGTCTCTAAAAGAGTATGTTTGCCTGCAACGCTGTTGGTCCCCTCATCTCTGTTCGACGATCGCGACAGAAGATTCCACCAAGACTGGACCAAAGCAGCAAGTCCAGGAGCCAGCGCCTGAGAGATCTCTAGCGGATCTCCTTGCCTCCTCGACTGGGTCAAGCCATGCGAGGAAGAGAGGGGCCCTGACCGGGAGGCAGAAGGGCGAAAAGGCTGGGCGAGAAGCACTGGAGACCTGGTCCACGGGTAGGAGTGAAGCCCATACAATTTTTAGGGGCTAACCCCGTGGGACGACGGGGCAGCAGGAGGCCTGTAGGTTACGGAAGTCACTGGTCACCGGGGGGAAGGAGGATGTAGAGGCACGGCGAGAGGTACTGGCGTGTGTTACCAGTCCGGTCTCGGCCTGTTCCTGATCCCCCACGTAGGGAGCCAGTGGTGTGTGTTCCCAGTACGGTCCGGCCTGTTCCGTTGCTCCCGCACCAAGTCAGTGGTCGTTTCGTCAGCCCTGTCCGGCCCATTCCTGCTCCCCGCAAGTCCGTGGTGCGTTTCAGCCCTGTCCGGCCCAGTTCCTGCTCCCCGCGCGAGCCAAGTCAGTGGTGCGCGTCCAGCCCGGTCCGGCCCATTCCCTCTCCTTTCAATGTCAGTGGTGCGTTTCCGTCAGCCCAGCTCGGCCCGTGTCCTAGCCCCCGCACGTCAGTGTTGCGGCCGTCAGCCCGGCACGGCCCGTTCCCTGCTCCCCCCGCACCAAGTCGGTGGTGCCTCACAGTCCGGCCCGTCTGCTCCCGCACCAAGTCAGTGGTGCGCCGTCAGCCGCTCGGCCCGCCTCCTGCTCCCCACACCAAGCCAGTGGTGTGCGTGGTCAGTCCGGCACGGCCCGTCTGTTCCAACCGGTGGCTGGTCGGCACCGGTCAGATGCGTCACGCCGGAGCTGGAGCAATCCGTCCACCAGTGTGAAGTCAGCTCCGGCCAGCGGGGCCAGACCGACCAGGGTACTTTGGGGGGGTTGGAGAGGAGCATCAGGCCCGAGCCGGATCCGCCGCCTGGAGTGCCCACCCGGTCCCCCCCTGTAGTATTGGTGGGAGGTCGAGTCCGCGCCTTTAGGGGGGTACTGTCAGCCTGGGCGCTGGGGACTCTAATATGTTGAGCCAGGTGTGTAAAGTCTATGTGTTTTGTTCTAGGTTTCACTTTCTAGTATTGTTGTTCTATGTTGGCCAGTGTGGTTTCTCAATCAGAGGCAAACGTGATTCAGCTGTTGCTTGTTGCTCTGTGATTGAGAACCATACTTTAGCAGCCTGTTTCCCACAGAGTTTGCGGGATCTTGTTTCGAGTCTGTTGTGTTAGACCGTGAACTGTCATTCGTTTTGTTGGTTTTGAATTCGTGTATCTCTGTTCACGATCGTGACAAGCTCAAATCAAATCAAATGTTATTTGTCACATGCGCCAATACAACAAGTATAGACATTACCGTGGAAATGCTTACTTTTTTTTATTTAACCTTTTATTTAACACTTCGCAGTCAGTTAAGAACAAATTCTATTACAATGACGGCATACACAGACGAAACCCGGACGACGCTGGGCCAATTAATCCACGCCCTACGGACTCCCAATCACGGTGGTTGTGATACAGCTGGAATCGAACCAGGGGTCTGTAGTGGCCTCAAGCAATGGGAGATGCAGTGCCTTAGACCGCTGCGCCACCGGGAGTCCTTTCCCAATAATGCAGTTAAAAATTAAGAAGAATTAACAAATAGATACAAATAAAATAGTAACAAAAAAAATAACACTTAAAATAATAATATTACAGGCTATTTACAAGGATCACCGATACCGAGTCAGTGTACTGGGGCAGGGTAGTTGGGTGATTGATTGAGGGCAATATGTACATGTAGGTTTGGTTAGGTGATTGATTGAAGTACTATGTACATGTAGGTAGGGGGTGAAAAGCAGAAAGTCTGGGTAGCCGTTTAATTAACTGTTCAGCAGTCTTATGGCCTGGGGGTAACAAAGTATACAAAGCTAACGAAGGGTCGATCGTTTGACTGATCGTCTCTTCTCTTGTCTCCCCACAGAGAGCTGACTTGGCTGTGGCCCTCCCACCATCACCTACCTCTGTGGGAGAAGGTGTGGACTTCTCCAAGCTTTCATGAGCATGGGCACTGTGCATCCTGTACCCAAGCCCAACACCACCAACAACGGATTCCTCCTTCCCTCAACCCCATGACCCTGGACATCTGGGTCTACATCCTGCTGGCCTACCTAGGCGTCATGCTGTGTCCCGTCATCGCCAGGTGAGTCCCAGACTTTTCTTGGCTACTACTCCCTGGCTACTTCCTGTTCTACCTGTCTGTGTGTTTTGTGTTTATTGAACTTATGAGAGTGATATCTTTTGTTTATTCTACTTGTAGTGCTAAGTTACAGTTGCAAGCACTTAAAAGTTAATTAAAAAAAGAACTTTGTACTGCAATACAGTTTTTGCTGACAGAAACACTGTCTCTCACAAGGAGAGCACCATGTTGAACATGCCAAAACCACAGCACAACCTAACGTTTTAATGCCCACAACAGTGTATGGTTGCAGCTATGCTGGAAATGTTTTATCTGGAAAGATATAGTGCACAAAATGCTTGGCTGGCCAATCCGAATCTCTGTAGAACTGAGTGAGTCAATGATGGTCTCAAGTGATTCCATCAGTTGGGGATAAGGAGGAGGTCTCTGTTCTGCGGTAGGGCCATGTTCAATTGGTACAAGTCCAACATTTAGTGCGAGCTGGTGGTAGTGACAAGGCATTATGTCAGCGTGGTTGCTCTGTGGAGCCCAGCAGTGGAAGAAAAGGATGAGAGTAGCAAACCACCAGTGAAGTTAACACTCGAATTCAAAGCATTTCCCTGTATAATTTCTCTGCAGTTGTGGCGCTTCAACAACCTTCATCTTTCAAATGTATACAAATAAATACCTGCCGTATACCTGGAGAAATAAATTAGATTAATAAAAAATAAAAATGGCATCTTTTCCACATTCTCCACAAATCATTGAAAATCATTGAAAGTGGAATGTATTAGTAATGCATGAAATTAGTATGGATTGAGATCATTGAAGAAGTATCATGATTTGTTTTCTGTTTTCCCTACGTGTTCCAAATGGGTTCCCGAGAACTTTCTACCTGGAATTATTTACACAAGAGAGAAAGAAAATAACCCATGTGCCACTTGCAGGCATCCTCCTCACCTTGGGTGGTCATTGTCAATGCTTCTCACCGCTTCCCTGGTGCCTCCAAATGCAGAGTGGTGCTTGAGGAAGTTCTGAGAATGTGGAGCTTTCAAGGGGCTTGGGGGTTCTGAGAGGAGCCAGCTGCACTCCCATTATGTCTTGAGACAGGCTCACGAGCTCGTTTTAGCACCCTGTTCTATAAGTACAAGTAGAAAATCATCTCTGACTGTGCATCATTCTTGGGAGACCTGCCTAGAAAGTGAGCAGAAGTGCTTTGAGCCAAAATAATGATCAAATAGATTTGATGATGGGTGTTTAGATGTTGACGAAAGAGGCAAATGCATGTGTTCAATATCAGGTAGGCACATATTGTACTGATAGTCTATAGTTGAAAACAATTCAGACAACTTGAAGTCAAAAGCTTTTCTGGACAATCACAATCCATGTCACTGACCAGGCACCCACGAGAAGAGAACTATGAAAGCACTAAAGCCTTATGTTTGCCACACAGAGCCATCTTGGAGTCCAGACTGTGGGCTCAACAATATGGGAAACCTACTCCGAGTGCCTAGAGAAGTGTGAAAAACAGAAAATAAATCTCAGCAACTATGCTAAGTACGCAGAAAGAGAAAACATTGAGCAGTGTCCGGTATATGCAATTGCCTTATCAGGCTCTCTAAAACCTGGGATCACTTTAAGGATGTAACTAGGGGGTAGAAATCACCACAAGCTTCAATGCTGCAATACACTGTCCAGCACCTGGAAAAGATATCATTGAAATTCCATAAGATAAAAATGGGCAGTGGAATACAGATTACAAAAATAAGACTTCTATACCATGCCAATGTTGATAAGAACTTTACGCTCTAGCAAGTGTGTAATAATGGAGTTTTTCCCCAGTCATCTTTATCTTTTCAAATAGCAAACACATTGGCCAAGTTTCATTTCTTTGAGTTACCGCTTCAGGTGCTTCTGCTATGTCTGTCTAGCTGCCGAGAGGCGAGGGTTTGCTTTCTGGTTATCATTCAGACTATTTAGAGGGTTTATGTTTTGGAGAGATTGCTGCATCATTAGAGTGTGACCAGATTTAATGAAAAACACACTATGAATGGCGAAGGTGCATAAAGATGTTGGAATTCAGATATGAGGTCATGGTTTTACCACTATCCATAAACTACGATGCGTGACATGGTTCAATGCGCCAATAAATCAGCACAATCTATATTTTAGTTTTTTAAATTGTCTGTTAAATTGTGATCATGTATACTGTACATACTGTGCTAATGATGATGCAAAAAATGACAGAGCAATGTACAATACAGCGAACTTGGTAAACAACGAATTTGTGTTAAGTACATGAATGCCGCCATCTTCATGCACCTTCCCCCATTAAATGGAGGCAAATGAAGATGCAAACCAGTCTCCTGAGCTATGTGTTCCATTAAATCAAAAAATTAAAGAGACTTTATTGACACTGTACAGTATATGTATGGTCCTCATTTGGAAATTTTAGTCTCACAAAATCACTCAGAGTAAATGTCAAAGTTACTGACGAGTAAAAAAAACTAACGAAGGTCTTGATTTAGTGTCTTCTTTTGAAAAGAGACACATTTTGGTCACACTTTATTTGGATATTTGGATAGTCCATCTGTAGAGCATCATACTACTCAACAAACCATCTGTTGACAGTAACTGCTTGCTAAGGTTAATTTTAGTTAAGGTTAGTTTTAGAATAAGGGTAAGGGGTTGAGATTAGGGTTAGGGGTTAGCTAGATAGTTAGTTTGAAATGTTAGTGATAGTCTATAGAGCATCTACAGATGGACTATCCAAATAAAGAGTTACCTTATTTTCTCCACTCATTCGCCAACTTTTCCATAAAAGCCAGTAGAGATAGAAGCAGCATATTTTAAGAAGAGATGCTTGTAGGATCTCAAGCATCCTCTTCTCTCTCTCTCCTCTGACAGTAAAACACCCTGAATAAATTTGAATAATCAGATCGTATTTGAAAACATTTTCAAAATTAATTTCAGGAAGGGAAAGCACTGACATTTTAGCATGTTTTATCTCTCCATCTGCCTTTAAAAGTGACTGTTTCATCTACATTAAAGGATTTATATAGGCAGCACTTTGAAAAGATGTTACACTAAATGGCAGAGGTACGGGATCCACGGGCTTCGTAGGTTTTATACTGCTACATTTTCAGCGACACTTGCATGCCTCACGTTCTATCACAAAATGACATTTCAATATCTGTCGTCCTGAAAGTGGTATTTTGTGGAAAGTTTCCTACGTTTGAGCACAGATTAATCTCTACTGAATATATATAAAGGTACATAAAGCGTTTTGATTTGAACAGCGTTGACAGACAGCTATCGGGGGACTACATAAGAGCACCCAACACAACTTTGACAAATGCATGTCAAATGTCACCACTAACAACAAGTTACTGAAAACAATAGGTGGACATCTTTACAGCTTGTCTTTTGTTTGTATAGTGAGTAAATATCCATATGAAAATATGACTCCTTTTGCACCCTGTAATTTGTACCCACAGTTGCACAGTTCTTTAGGGACACTGTAGGCCAACGCTTCATGGGTGGTTTTGTCAGGCGAAATTCAGTTAAGTGCTAGGCTCAAGGACACATCAGAGTGCTCTACCCAGCGGAGAGCCCGATGCAGAGAACTAGGATGTATTATTGCACAGCTTCTGTTCCATTTATTAGAACCAATTTCAGATTCATTACTGTGGTTCAACCCAAAAGCCACAGGATTACTGGCCAACATGAAATGAATCCAAGATAGGTATACCCATGCATAATACATGTAAACTTAGTAGCAACATATCACCATCTGTGTAAGTCCCTATATTACCCCATTCCCATAGTACAGTATTAACACAATAATATAATTGATTATTAAACTGCTTTGAGTCAAAGTTTTCCTTTGAACTCATTTTTCTTTCTTTGTATATCATTTCTGTAAAACATCGGAGGAGCTACATGAGTATCCATTATTTATATATTGATATTGATGTTGGTGAGAAAGGGATTGAATTCTAATGCACCATGATCCTTCCCTACTGCCTCATCAGGGTTAACTGAGCCCCACAGTAACAATACACTATTATGCCGAAATTATGGTATCACCAGAGCCTTTGTTCCTGAGCATCTTCTCCTCCTGTCTCCCTATAGGTTCAGTCCATACGAATGGTACGACGCCCATCCCCAATCCCGGATCCGACGTGGTGGAGAACAACTTCACCCTCTTAACAGCTTCCTGGTTCGGTGTGGGCTCCTCATGCAGCAAGGTATGGTATAGCCTAGCTTATTCCCCTATTTCACCTGTCAAAGCAACAACCCCTCCACTCCTTCTCTTCTGGTTGCAGCCATCCTCCCTCTCTCCACTTTTAACCTGACAAGCTACCTAATTTCCATTTTTGAGACTGTTTTAGAAGACACTTGTCTCTCAGGAACAACTGCAGATGGCAAAAGAAAGCTGTTGTCACCTCCCTGCCTGCTCATAGAAACAGGAGTGGTGAGAGAAAGTAGGTGTCAGACACCTGTCAGAATGTGGCAGGTAAAGACAGAAAACACGGTAGCATTTGTTTCCCCCATAACACAGCTGTTTGTGTTTTGGGACGAAAGGGGTCAAGTTGGAGAACGTGTCTGACAAATGCCAGCTGTCACTCCTCTCGCTGGCGTTGGCTACGGCCACAAGGTTGACGTTTACATCGTTAGGTGTGTTGCCCGAGTGCCCATACCAAAGACCCATTGTCGAAAATCTATATCCTCCACACACCTCAGCTCTCGGGACAAATGACATTTTGTTAAATGCCACTTGGGCCTTTTTTATGGTATGGAGTAGTGTATTGTCATTATTGTCCTTCAGGCATCATTTCCTGATATTAAAGTATGTCAATTCTCAGCATCTTTCTTTTGCAAGAGCAGACAGTTAGCTTTTAGTCTTTCCCCAACCCCCCAAAGTACCTATTTGAATTTTTCTGCCTTCTGTGTAAGCTTACACAAATCTGAGGAAAGTTAGGGGAAGGATATTACGGCACCAAGCTATGCAGTCTCCTCGTCCACCCTTAAAGACATTCATAAGCAAATGGAGCCCCTAAATGATTTGACGTAATAAAGTCAACCGGAGAGAAAAAAAAAGAGCTAGTAATAAAATGTTTAACCTCAATGTAACAAGACAAATTAGAGGCTCGGCGGGGTTTGATGGTGGTTCTCTGCCGGTAAGGGAGAGCAAATGCGTCAATTCATTAAGCACAAAAAGCTGTGCGGCTTCGGCAGCTCTCCCGCGTAGCTGCGTGGTATCCCTGAAAATGTGCATTGTGAGTGGAGGCTAGGAGGATAACAGTACAATATGAGAGGGAGGAGAGAATAAACAAAACAGAAGGAAGTTGGTGATTAATCTTTGAACAAGATTGATGGTCCTTTGTCATTGAGATGGTGGGTCAACCACTTGAATCTTCAACTTGAATCGTAAACCACCTGTGTTGGTAAAAGAATGTTGTTCCCTTTGAATACTGTGCCTCCTGTAAGCAGGTATAATGTTGTTCCCCTCAGATTACATACTATACAAAAAGGATATTTACAGGATATTTACTTTGACACAGCAGAATGGTCTAAGAGTTAACTAGGCTGAACTCCACTTGCATTATGAGTATAACCTTGCTTGAAAAATAGGACGTTTCATTGCCAAATCATCCCAAAGTGTCTAAAATGGATTTTGGAGCTCTATACAGTTACTTTAAAATGATTTGGATATCAAACACGGAAAATAATTGTATCTGGGATAATGACTTCGCATTGTTCTTTGGACACAAGTGCCAAAAAAATGCTTTTGGTGAAAGTAGCCAGGTTAACAAAACCAAAAGGATATCTACTTTTGTAATTTGGGTGAACTATCCCTTTAAGATCATAGTGCTAATGTCATCTAAAATTGCTTAAAAACAATTACGTTAACAAGTTACAATTACTCTTAAACATGTTACCTTTCCCAATCTACTGTAACTTAGTTCCCTATGACAGAGTGAAAAAATGAAATAACCTGCATCATTTGCAGTTAACTAAAAAAGTAGGTCAAACATTGATTCTCTGGAAGACATACCCACTGAAATGCATTTTTTTATCCAGCTCCTTATAACAAACCTTGATAATATCTAATCGTTTGATCATGTAATTTATCAATGCAGCAATAACATCTTCACCCTGGAGCACCATGTGCAGCCTGCACACATTTCTCTCTGTTCAGATGGACTAGTATTGAGCAATTGTGACTTTCTGTGGCACGTATGTGTCCTGTACTCAGGGGTGGACTGGCCAACTGGCATCTTGGGCAAATGTCAGATGACCTGTCTGTAGCAAAGCAGTATGAGGGTCTGCACTCAGGCTTAGGTAAATAGTGGCCAGTGCGTGAGAGAGTTCAGCAGGTATTCGCACTAAAACCATAAAAAAGAAAAACCAAGGAGGCTGAGAAATATACTTAATTGAATTCCATGCTGGAAAGAATACAAAAAGTGCCAGTGCAAAGTGTTCTGCCCTGATACAAATGGTCCAAATATGTATCCAAAGGGGTGCATTTTGTTATACAAACCAGACACCTTATGCTCTGCTACCAAACTCACTGACAGACACTGAGGAGGAAGCCATTTCATTGACATGTTTAAAATGCAAATGGCATGTTTGGGAAGAGGAAGAAGGGCCCTAATAAAACAAAACCCTGCAAGCTTGTCTGTAGGAGTGAGGTGTCATACAAAACAAGAAGAGTACACAAAATGGAGTGGTGTAAAAGCACACCTTGCATGCTTCAAAAGAGGCGCGCCCTGGGCTGTGTGAGGCTTTTCTGATAGGTGTTGCAAAATGGGTGAAACATGAAAATAACTGAGTTGCAAAATGTGTAAGTAACATAAGCTGTACAAAATACTGCATTTATAGTCATGAGCATTGTTTTTACTGTATCTGTGTTATCTTATTCCGATATGGAGAAGAGAGTTTCTCAACTTGGAAAACCCATTTGAGTATTTAAAAGAGATTAATAAGCAGTAACAGCCTCTGGCGTAAGGAGAGCGTGTTTTTATGTGATGAAGCTGCTAAGGAGAGAATGTTATTTGCAGGTAATGATTCTCATGGGAAGAGCTGCCTCTCCCTGATGTTAAGTTGAAGCCTTGCTTGTGGGGAAAAATAACATGGGGAGAAAGCCAGGGCATTGCATTTAATAGTACTCAGTGCTTCTAAATCCACAGAGAATATACACTGTAACTCCCAGAAAGGCTCCGATTGTCCTTTTTCAAACGACGATGGAGCAAGCAAAGTTCCCGTTTCTATGAGACACTTATGTTGTTATGCATTATGAATCTATCTTAAGCATGTGTGGCTTTTATCAAGGCTGTTATAAGGAGCCACAAGTAGTTATGCGGAATGCTTTTTTGCAAGTCGTATATTGTACTATGGGGATAGAGGGTACGGTAAAATACATTAATTTCACACGGGTGGATCACAGCAAATGCTACTACTGTATGCAATATTACAAGCATCAAGAAATTAGCACTGAATTATCACAGTGAATTATTGTAATGTGTTTGTGGCAATTAATACCATAAGGGATGAGTTGCCAACTAGTGATTTGACACGAAAATAAAATGTCCTCATTCATTCATTCATTCAGCATCCCTGGAGCCTAATACCTTTCTCAAAAAATTGGCATTTTGCCGTAGTGTGTATTTAAGAGTCACATCCCACCCATCCTATAACATACTTTACATTGGAATGTTTTGTCATAGTGTTTTGCATGGCCTTTCACTGTACTTGTGCACATGACATTACATCTTGAAACGGAGTATCTAAGATGTCAGCACCTGAAGCCATTCTAGCTGCAGCAGCACTGCAGTCACTGAGATTGATGTGTCGCTTTGTTGACGGAATTGCATCATTATCTTCTGCTCTGAAAGGACATTTAACTTCTTTGGCAAGACATGAAGTCCTTCTTCAAGGAGATGTATAGTGTATTGACAAGGTTTTATATCCTCGGCAGCATATGACCAATCCATTTTTTTGTATTTATTAGAGTGTTCTCCGGTGCAGTGCGCTCCAGCTGACAACAGCATTTTATGGCCTGGAATCCAATTGTGTTACCAGTTGTTCCAGTTCTTTACCAGTATGACTGCTGAGCTGGGTGTCCTCCCTATACTTAAGTGATAGTTCTTACCGTGGAGTGTTACAGTACTGGCCTTGTTTGCCACCGTGTAAGGCTGTCAAATCACAAAGGACAAATCCAATCAAATTGGGTAAGGGAAGGTTAAAAAAGCTGACCACTTTACCTCCTCTCAGTGGGTGGTTACTCTTCAAAATTGCCCTCATAAATCTTATCAGTCTAAAGTAGTGGAGCACTGAACGCAACCTCTGGTGGAGAGGTTGTTTTAGATGGCGACAGGGACAGAAAATAAAGTAACTTTAACCGTGAGTCAAAAAGCTATTGTAAACAAGATATATGGGAATGTATCTGACAGAGGACCTCACAAAGTCATAATAAATGCTGTTGAAGGCATGGCCAACCTAAGTAATTGAACATTTGTGTCCTGAGACTGATAAGCCATTTTCACCCTGTCAAATGTAAGTTGTCACAAATTAATGTATGTTATGGATGCATTCTTTGTGAGACACTGCTCAACACAATTCAAAATCAACTGCAAAGAAGAATATAAAACACAAAATAGACATGTTGTAATCTCAAAATGCATGCAACAGACAAAATAAAAGAAAGCATATAGTGCATGTATACTATGCAAGTCATTTTACGGGCGCAGGGAACATATGGCTGTGGCAAAGGAGGTGGAACATTTCAAAGGCAGAGAAAGAGCAGAATCACATTTAGATTGGACGAGGCTTAGTGTCAGGGTTATTTATGAAACCCCACAGCGAAAAAAGCAAACGCGTGTCACTTTATTAATTCAAAAACACAGAATAGATTTAACCGCCTCCCCCCTCTATATCTTGCTCGGCTCCCAAGAAGAATATTCCAGATTCCACCATCAGTTTGTGTTTTCTGTCTGTTAAAGCTTGGTGGAATCAGAGGCCGTGTTTCAGGCTGACTACATTGCAGATGCATGACAGATCTCCAAGCCCAGACCACCCACTACTGCTTTGATCTCCTCCGTCAGGTTGGAGATACCGACAATTAAGTGTTCTCACTGTGCCCTTCTGGAGGAGTTTCATCCTGGCGGCTATCACTATAATGAACAATTCTATGTAGCTTTCCCTCTATGTTTGTTTCCCTTTGCCGTGTTTCGAAGTGTTTTATGCATTCATGTGTGAGCTGTAGCTAAGATTTTCCTCTTGTAGGACAATAAACCTGATTCTGACCCGTCTGATATCTCATTGCATGCATAGGTGTTTATCATTCCTTCAACTAACCCTCATCATATGATATATATCAGATACCCGACTCTGCATGTCAATGACTTGCAACCATTGGATGGTGCAACACAACTTGGAATATTGTCAGCTTGGAACATGACCATTATTTTAAAAGGAACACTCAACCCAGACTGGAGGTTTGTGTGGATCCAGGAATCCTACTGTATCTAGCAATTAGTTTGGGATCGCCTGAAAGGTTAGGTGCTGATCCGCCCTTCATAGTCAGCCAATTGTAGTCAAATTAAAATGTAATTCATTTTCCAAACTTAGGAAGGCTGCCAGGTACTTAGATATGCCCCTGTAGTTGTTTTTCCCTCTGAGAATTTGAGTAAGACCAAGAGTGTATGTGTGTTCCATTGATCACCTTTATGTGAAAAAGCAACCATATAACCATTGTGTTTGTTATATTCTGTAACAGTGTTACATAATGAAGATACATATGTGATGTCATACATCTCCATTATAAAGGCTATACCAAACTTTGCCTCTGGGTACACTTAAGTCAAAATGGGTCCCTAAATGGACAGAAATATTGCCCAGAAATTACCTAATATATAATAGAATATGCATATGAACCATACAGCCAACATTCAAGCCTAAATGTGAGGTAAACAATTAGCAACTGTAAGATGCCTGTTGTTCTCACACACCCTGTCTGCTATTCAGGCTCTGAGCTGATGCCCAAAGCCCTGTCCACCAGGATCATCGGAGGCATCTGGTGGTTCTTCACCCTCATCATCATCTCCTCCTACACGGCCAACCTGGCCGCCTTCCTCACCGTGGAGCGCATGGTGTCGCCCGTGGACTCTGCCGACGACATCGCCAAGCAAACCAAGATTGAGTACGGTGTGGTCAAAGACGGTGCCACCATGTCTTTCTTCAAGGTATGTATATTAAAGTTTGACATAGTCTGTCTTTGCTTGGTTTTGAGTTGTGCTTTCTTTCATGTTGATTTCATTACTCATATGAAATGAACACTCTGCAAAGAACATTATCTGAAAATAACATAATTAAATCTCTTAATTTCATTTCTCAGCATTTTAAGCAGTTTGAATGCAGCCCCATTGATTGAAGCACGCTGATTACACACAGTTATATTGTCATAAAACGTGTTTATGAAGAACTGAGACAAGATGCTGAATCAGTACTTTTTGGCCGACTTTTTAAGAAATGTTTTCCCTATACAGTTGAGGAAAAAAAAATCAGTGCTATTCCACAAAAAGACAGATTTCCAGTTAGATCTTAATTCCACTGGAAAAGCAAATTCTCCAGCTCCCACTTCTCCACGCTGTTTGATGTGATCCTCCATAATGATTGTTTTATTCCAAAGTTTCAGCTTTTGCCCTGCAGGGTTCTAAACTTTATTTTATTATTTGAGTTTCGCCTCAGATGCTGTGCTAATGATGTACTGAATAACATATAAGGGTTTGTGTTTTTCGTGTAAGAAATTGAAAACATTGGACACATTTCTATGGAAAATGTTTTATGGACAAGGGAAAAGTCCATATGTTTATGACACACAAAGCAAGGAAAACAGATCCTTTTATCCAGGGTGATTGCCCCAGTTTTACACTTTAAATATTCTCTGTTGAGTAGTATACATAAATACTGTATGTAATAATTGTGCCTCTGCTAAAGAGTGTATCTTTGTAGTTTCCCCCACTGACAATATAACCGAGGATGACTTTTAGACTTCTCTCTGTTCCATTTGCTATTATCCTTCACCCCTATGTCGCTTTATATTGGTTTATTCACATTATATTATATTAATATTATATTTATTGGCACTTTGGTATTGGAAACTGTGCTACAATTATTATTATTATTATTATTATTATTATTATTATTAATTTTTTCATAATGTATCTCTTTCTATCTCTGTTAGCATTATGTCTTAGCTGCTCTATGACCCGGTCAGAATATCCACAATAGAATTTTCACCCACATAAAGATTTGACCACCAAAAAAATCACTGGGGGAGAAAGAGGCATTAGTAACCATTCTATTCCATAAGGTTTGATTAACATTGAGTTCAATGAGGGATTAGGCATGGTCCATGGAGTAACTAGAATGTGTGATTATACCAAATTAGAGTCATCAGTTGCCTAACCAT
Source organism: Coregonus clupeaformis (assembly GCF_020615455.1). NCBI lineage: Eukaryota > Metazoa > Chordata > Actinopteri > Salmoniformes > Salmonidae > Coregonus > Coregonus clupeaformis. Next base: position 160,986 of record NW_025534542.1, on the reverse strand, counting down.
TGGAACTACCGGCTATGGTATAAACCGGGGGTGGCAACCCTCCTCTTGGAGAGCTACTGAGTGTGTGGGCTTTTGTCCAGCCCCTACTGAAACCCACCTGATCCTACTAATCTGCTCATCACGGCCTTTAGTTCCTAATGGCTCTGCCTGTCTACCCTGAGCTATACCCATCTATTTGAACCTTCTCTAAATTATATGATTATTGACAATTAGTCAAAAACTTGCTGCAAGTTCTCAGCAGAGTAAAAAGTGGATTTTTCTCCTGAAGCGTGTTTACTTTGATTAGTGACAGATATGATTGCAGTGTTATTAGTCAGAGGAGACACAGGTGTCTATAATTACCTCTATCAGTTGCAGAGCTCAAGTGCCCTCGGTTCCTTATCACTGGGAGGGCTAACGAGCTGACTGAAGCAGATGAGGGAGCTGATAAATACTGAAGAGGTCGGGAGTAGCTGTAGATTTGTCAAAACACACTGCATGGAAGGGCACTGTAGGGCAAAGTAAAGCTTTGCACTGTAATCTCTGGTACACTCATGGTAACACTATGCTATCTTGACAATCAGATGTCTGTATGTGTTTTATATTTCATATACCAACATATCACCTGCACATCTAAATAATGTTTTTCACATTTCAATCGTCGATGCAGGAATTAAGTAACTAAAGAGCTTTGATATCGTTCATAGTTTCAAATGCCTATGGTAATGAGACAGTCATTATCTCAAATTAGGTATGGAATAACATTTGACCCCTTGTCAAATAGCATGAAATATCACACAGACAAACGCAAGGCTAATGAGAGGAACTCAATTAATCCAGCCTTTTTGCCTATTTCCCCCTGGATGAAAATAGATGTACCCGCACCTCCTCATGTCTTACTAAATTATGTAATCCAGTGGCCCAAGTCTCTTTTTTATAAAAAAATAAAATAAACAATAGATGTTTGAAAGTATACAAGTGTCAAAGCAGATACAGTACTTGGAAAGCTGTGGGAATGTTAAAGTGGCATTGCACAGGTTATTCGTTCACTTGAGCTCAAGGCTCCAATGCATTCCTTTATTCTTACAATTATATACTTCTGCTCGAAATGGAGAAGTGTGGGAAAAGGATAACAGCATGATAGGTGTCAAGGTTGCCAGAGTATTTTCCAACACTAATACTATGTGCTACAAAGATGAGAGGGCTATAATGTGCAATGGCATCAACACACTGTAGAAAACATGTTAATTTCAGAAAGGTACTGTGTAGACTCAATGCCCCTTTGACCAGGTGTAATGCACAATCTGAGATTCAACATTGATTGTAATTTCAATTCTTCCCCTTACAGAAATCAAAGGTTTCTACTTTTGAGAAGATGTGGGCCTTTATGAGTAGTAAACAGAGTACGTCGCTGGTCAAGTCCATTGAGGACGGCATCCAGAGGGTTCTGAAGTCTGACTATGCCTTGCTCATGGAGTCCACCACAATCGATTACATTACCCGGCAGAACTGCAACCTCACCCAGGTTGGAGGCATCAATTGACAGCAAAGGCTATGGATAGGCACTCCATGGGTAAGATGTAACAAAATATCTGTACCATAACAGATATAGTAGGTTGTTGATGGTATAAACACTCTCCCAGCTCTCCATAACCCCTGCAGCAAGCACCATCCCCTCCATTGATACATTGGTAGGAGGTGGTCCTTCGAGCTGGACAGGAACAAATAACACATTAATCCTATATCTGTGCTTTGAGTGCAGAGCATTTCAATGAACTACTATTGTATTTTACTCTTGTTATTTAGTACATTTTTGGACTATGTGTATTGTTATTGTATTGCGAGATATTGCACTGTTTTAGCTAGAAACAGAAACATTTCGCTGCACCTCGCGATAACATCTGCAAAACTGTGTACGCGACCAATAAACTTCGATTTGATTTCTATCAATATGCAATGACAACATATGCATTTTGAGCCATGTTTTATGAAAATTCCCCTGTGGCCTCATCAGCAAGGTCCAGCTAATGGTTTATCTTATCTTTCAACCAGACTAAAGCAGACCTTCTGTTGCTTGCCTTACAGGCTCTCCATACCGGGACAAAGTGACCATCGCCATTCGAACATCCTGGAGGATGCGCCTGCACATGCTCAAGGAGAAGTGGTGGAGCAGCAGCAGCTGTCTGGACGAAGAGCACCGTGAAGCGCCGCCCATGGGCATTCAGAACCTGGGAGGGATCTTTATAGTGCTGGCGTCTGGCCTGGTTCTCTCCGTCTTTGTGGCTATAGCTGAATTCATATACAAGCTAAGGAAGACAGCGAAACGTGAGCAGGTAGATATTATCCCCATGAATCTGATTCAAGATTGTTGATCAGTAATTTATTTACTTGATGTGATTATTTTATTAATGACATTGTTTGCATGACGTACAGTATATATTGGTTAATTTTAGATCCTTCCCTTCCATTGTTCAACTTGCCTAACTGTGTGTATTTCTGACAATGTGAACACAACCTTTAAATCCAAGCTGTACTCTGTCCATTTTAGTTCCATTTATTAAAGGGATTTGCATGCCCTCAAATAATCCCTGTGCTATTTGGCCATAAAATATAACATTTATTTAATTTTAACAGGCATAATTGCAAATTGGAGCATGCCGAATTAATCTGTTATTAGTCATTGCAGATGTCAGAATAGCATGAAACTCAACAGTTGTAAATCACAGATTTGAGTTATGCAACTAAGTGGGTTAGCGTCAAGCATGTTTGTATAGGTAATGGGGGTAAGAATACGGCTCTGTGTCAATCTATCTGACAGAGCAGGAACAGTGCACATTGCGTGGTTGCATGTGGTGGGGGGTTGCAGTATGACATGGCTGTCAGCGATGGGAGAGGAACAACATACATGAATGTTTTATGGGTAATGTGTTTTGCACTCTTGATCTTGTTGACACTCTATGCTGTCAGAACCATTTAAAGCTAAGGCATTTACCCCCCATCCCTTTCCCCCCTTCTCTCCCCTTCCTCCTCGCCCTTTTGCCCAGAGGTCTTTCTGCAGTGCCATGGTGGACGAGATCAGACAGTCGTTCACCTGCGGGAGGCGTGGTGAAACACAAGCGCCACCACCTGGCCCCGGTCATGGTCAAGACGGATGCAGTGATCACCATGCGACACGTTCAACGCACCGACGACTCCCGGGAAAGGACAACATGAGCTGCAACACTGGGATGACCCCCGTGTTCCCGTGGACGGTTTGCGCCTCCCAGAGAAAGAGCCTCCTGAGCAATGTGGAGGGCGTGATTGGTCCCGAAACCTGGGACAATGGAATCGAGGGATCACCAGATTCACCATCAACCACAGCGACATAGGGACACTAACGAAACATGGAACACTAACTAAACATGGTACTTCAAAATGGCAGCATCGGCGACACAGGTATGACAACGTTCACCCATGTATTCCAAAAGAGACAGAAAAAGAGAGAGAGGTGGAGGAGGAGAACCATTCCTGGAAAAGGGAAACAACATCTCCAAATAATCTGTATTCAAGTCCATGTTTACGTACGTAACACAAAAAATACACTCACCAAGGAATCACAAGATATCCAAGGAATCCTTGATTGACAAAGATTCAACCCTTTTATTGGACATATGGCATAAAGACAGAGAGTGGCTTCGTTGAGCATGGCAATAAAAGAACTACAGACAGGGGAAATTGGGGTTTTGATGGGAGATCAGTTATGTCACACATAGCACATCACGATCATTCAAAGTAAAAAACCTGACCGAATATTTTTTATCTTGTCTGGAGGTCCTTTGGCAGCAGAAAATTATGTTACCTCAAACCTTGTACAGACATAACATTGGGTTCTTGATTTCCTCTCTTTGAGTCATAGTCTATTTTATGAGAGGCATTTTAAATGCATGGCTTGGACCATCGGACTTCTATAATTCCACTAGAAGAAACACGTCCTTAGTACATGCAGATGACAGCAATGGAATCCCAACAGTGAGCAAATCCCATAGAAAGAGAATTAGGTTTACAGATTATCTTTAATTGACGAAAAATTACTGTTCAAAGAGAGAGAGAGAGTTGACATCACTGAAGCTATCCTGAGGTTTTAATGGGGAGACCTTGATTGTTATTGAATAACGTTTCCGCATATTGTGCCATTTTGTTATTGTGACTAAACACAATGTAGGGCCCTATTTGTTTGTGCTTCATCACATTATTTGCAGACATATGTTTTGTGGACATTAAGATCATTTTGTACGTGAAGAAAATTTAGAACAATGAACTAGCCAATTGCCAAAGATCTGCCCGTAGAAATAAAACTAAACGCTGGATGTGACTGCTCATGCAAGTGCTTCATGAGATAGAAGTTACTGATCCAATATTTTTTAAATTAGACTATGTTAAAGAAGAATATCCATGGCCTTTTTTCTTCTTTACAACACAGGGTCATGTGTTTCTATCAGATAAAATGACTTGTTTTTGGCATCTTTGTAATCAAACAAACAAATATACAATACTCTTGGGATAATGAACGAGGAGGGATTTGCTTCAATGTATTCATGTACCAAAATGCAAGTAGCCAGCTTGAAGTGTTTACTCTTATTTGGCTACCAATGATAAATGGACATGAACCCCCCTTATACTTGTTGCACTACTAGTCTATATTGTCCTCTAAAATAACTACCTGGTCTCATTACTTTTTTGGGCATTTACAACTTGAAGAACTGTACGATTTAGGGGAATTAACTGAAATAATTTACTCATAAAAGCATAACATATTTATGGTTATGTTAAACCCAATCATACCGTTCATGTTTGAAGGGTTATTGTTAGGGTTATAGTCAGCTAGTTAGTTCCAGCTAGCTAGGCTAGCTGGTTATCTCTAGTTGGTTATCTCTGCCCATATCCCTTAATAAACATTTCAGAGAAATGTGTCTACATTGGCTTTGAGTTGTTTTTAAAACACCAATGGCAATGTAATATTTTCAGAGGGCAATTAGCCATCTGTTTCATTTGTGAAAGTGTCTCTACAATAAGGCCCCTCGGAATAGCCATGTTATAATTGCACAATGTCCATTGAATTGCTCTTGCTGCTTGCAATGAATTACCATCTAACCCCTTCTGACTGCTAGATACTCTAATCTAATATTATCAGTGATATGAAAGAAATGCAGAGAGCACAGTACAGATATACAGACTGCATAGTTACTGTTTTAAGCTGTTTGGTTTTAGTTCTGTAATTGCAGGTGACTGTAAATGACTTGGTTTAGTAGTGTGTTGGGCAGAGGACATTGGACAAAGGACCTTATGAGTAAGAAACAAATGCTGTCATCATTTTGAATGGTACTACATACTGTTCCTATGTGTGTTTACTTTGTGGCCACGGCAACAGTGAATGTCCTTGGGACTCACAAATTATTTAGCTTATTCATATTGCAGGCCCGATCTAAAAGCTTTGTGGCAGCGTTACCGAACGCTACGCTACCGTTGCGGAAATGAGAGAGGCTAGCTCTGAGTGGCAAGACCCTTTGGTTTTTGCATTTGATTTTCATACTGTGCACTAGAGATAAATGAATCAATATCATGAATCAATATCATGAATCAATATCATGCTCAGATGATGAGTTGAACAAACAGACGGAAGATCTGAAGTTTGGTTTTCTGTGTTTATGTCGTCTGTAACGCCTATAAACTGTATATCTGCAATGAGTATTGAGCTGTAGGATGCTAGGAGTCTATATGGAGTTGCCGGAATAGGGGAGCTGAAGAGACAGCATACCTCTGTGAGGTTTACAATATTGATAAAAAATACAAACTATCCTGGGTTCCTTTTTTTCAACATTAACAATGTAAAGATTCAAGGAAACTTAAATCTGTGTGACTTATTATTGGTTTGGTAGAAACTCATTGTATAAATGTTAATCAACTCCCTTCTGCAAAGTAGAGTATATGTAGATAAGATTAACAGGAAAAAATGTATTTTGCTAAATTTTTACAGGTAAATACATACATTTTTGTTCTCAGCCAAAAATATAGTGCAATTTCTTAATTTAAATTTGGTTTCATATGCCACTTTAACCTGTACCCCACTCCCACTTCCCCATCCTCCATATTAATTTATTCGATTGGAATGGATTTTAATATATTATATTGGATTATGATCACCAAGAGCAGAATAATATATGTAAATCTTATTTTATCGCACCTAATATATTGATATGGGGTCTATGTGACGTTGTAATATTGAATTCCCCAAAACTGTAGAGGAAACTCCTTTTAGAATAGATTTTGAATGATCTTGCTGGCTCTTTTCTTCTCTTGAACCCCATGATGCAGTTGGGCAAAGATTGGTTGCTACACTACAGGTTAGACTGGCTTCCAGTTGAATTCCCCTTTGACTGCAAACACAAGTTTCACATATTCTCCGAAATAATTGTGGTGAAAATTGATATCAGTTCTCCATTAATAAAACTATTTGAATTTACTACCAAGATTTGAGTTTAGTTAATTCAAACAGTCCCAGTTATAAAGCATACTGTCTTTTTTATACCAAAATTTGAATCCAGTTATTTTACAACATTTTATGAAATCTAAGATTAAAATAATAAAAATAATAAAATGACACAACATGAGCAGTATGTGGTATGAGTTAGAATGAGTTATACTTTATTAAGCAATCAAACAGTCACAGCGCTAGGTATTTATTTATGTTTTGAGTTGAGTTGAGTTGAGCTGAATAGTCTGCTTCTATCATTTGACGGGAAACCTCTCAAACAATAGGATTAATATGTTGGTGCCGACCAGGGTTTTCTTTGTGGACATGCAGAATTTCTATGAATATCGTTTTTTGTAACGTTTTGTAACATTTTCTGTTTACCTAGTAACTGTATGTGTTAAGAGAATACCATTATTAGAATAACCAAGTAAAACATGGGGAAATAGAGAAGCTATTGGGTTATTTTCTTTTAACACACTGTGAATAATTCAATTGTACAGTTTGCTGTATGGGTTATATGATTATAAAGATTTAAATAAAAAATTTAAAACTATATTACTCTTGTTTGAGTCTTATTATTCATAGTGTCAGTTGATAGAGACTATATTCATACAACTAAACTTGAATGCATTGTTGCTATATTTTAGTCATTTAGCAGATGCTCTTAACCAGAGCGACTTACAGTTAGTGAGTGCATACATTTTTCATACTGGCCCCCCGTGGGAATCGAACCCACAACCCTGGCATTACAAGCGCCATGCTCTACCAACTGAGCTACAGGAGGCTATACATTGTAGTCTACCCAACATTATATTATCAGGTTAAAATCTCCAGCTGTCCCTCTGATTGGTAGACTACAATGTATAGCAACAATGTACAGCACAGATTGAATGCAGGTCTGAACATCTACCTCTGGAAATCTATGTATTAACAGGTTGTTTTGCACTATTAGTAGAGTGGTACATTATATTCTCAGGTTATTTCACATTTAGATTCTTCTCAGTATGGAAAGGTAAAGTTTTCACACTGCAGTGTATCCAAACTCTCTCTGCAGAGCTGGCTCAAAGATAACTTTTTTGCAATTTGCCATATGGATTCATTCACTCGGGGTGGAATATCCCTTTGAAGTCATGCTTTACCTGAGCTTGCTGATACCGAACCACTGAAGTATAAGTGCACAGTGACATGAATGACAGGAGGGCGCAACAGAGAAACGTGCATTTTTAAACCAGTTATTTACAAGGTTACTGGGATACCATTGTGACTCGCTAAGACATGCACAACCAGCAGGGAGAGTGGAGAGAGTAGTGCATGTTGGAGTGGTAAGTGACTGAGCTGTCTAATGTGTGGGGCACTTCTTCTACACAAAAAGATGGATAGAGGCCTTCTGAAGAGAGTCCATCTGCAGCGACCGCATCGGAGCCTCCAGGGGTTATTACTGAGACACACTGAGCGATCATTTGTCTATTTCATGACTATTACTCAATGGCAAACATCCATACATCAGAGCACAGAAGCCTTCTTAGAAATGGTCTCTCTCTGCTCTTGTCTGTTACCATGACATTTAATGTGGAACAGCAAGCAGAGATACATTCTTATAGAATAGTCTTTATCTAGGCCTTGATAGAGATTGTCAACCATCAACCCTTATACTATCCCAGTTATCATCATCATCATCATCGTTTGGCTGCAGAACAGTTGTATAAGCGACATAACAAGTGACAGAATAAGTGACAGAATGCAATAGAAAGGAAGCATATAATACATGGTACGGCCATTGAATCATGACCCAAGATACACTACCTCACCAAAAGTATGTGGAGACCTGCTCGTCGAACATCTCATTCCAAAATCATGGGCATTATTATGGAGTTGCTCCCCCCTTTGCTGCTATAACAGCCTCCACTATTCCGGGAAGGCTTTCCACTAGATATTGGAACATTGCTGTGGGGACTTGCTTCCATTCAGCTACAAGAGCCATTAGTGCGGTCGGGCACTGATGTTGGGCGATTAGGCCTGGCTCGCAGTCGGCCATCCAATTCATCCCAAAGGTGTTCGATGGGTTTGAGGTCAGGGCTCTGTGCAGGCCAGTCAAGTTCTTCCACACCGATCTCGACAAACCATTTCTGTATGGACCTTGCTTTGTGCACGACGGCATTGTCATGCTAAAACAGGGAAGGGCCTTCCACAGTCCAATGGCGGCGAGCTTTACACCACTCCAGCCAACGCTTGGCATTGTGCATGGTGATCTTAGGCTTGTGTGCAGCTGAAACCCATTTCATGAAGCTCCCGACAAACAGTTATTGTGCTGACGTTGCTTCCAGAGGCAGTTTGGAACTCGGTAGTGAGTGTTGCAACCGAGGACAGACGATCTTTACGCGCTTCAGCACATGGCGGTCCCGTTCTGTGAGATTGTGAGGCCTACCACTTTGCGGCTGAGCCGTTGTTAATCCTAGACGTTTCCACTTCACAATAACAGCACTTGCAGTAGACCGGGGAAGCTCTAGCAGGGCAGAAATTTGACGAACTGACGTGTTGGAAAGGTGGCATCCAATGATGGTGCCACGTTGAAAGTCACTGAGCTCTTCAGTATGGGCCATTCTACTGCCAATGTTTGTCTATAGAGATTGCATGGCTTTGTGCTCAATTTTATACACCTGTCAGCAACGGGTGTGGCTGAAATAGCCGAATCCACTAATTTAAAGGGGTGTCCAAATACTTTTGTATATATAGTGTATCTCACAACAATTAACAATAGTCCACAGACTGTAAACATCTGACTGGTTGTGTGTGTGTGTGTGTGTGTGTGTGTGTGTGTGTGTGTGTGTGTGAGTGTGTGTGCTCGCGAGCCAGCAGACAGACAGAACTGCGACAGAGAGAGATTAACCTTGCTGCCGCGGAGATGCCAGACGTCGGTGTTAAAGAAAGCAGGGGAACCCCGGGCCTCGGCGCCCAGGAGCAGCTGGTGCATAATGAGCGATGGGCAGGGGCCTGCTCCTAATGGGAAGATGTATTATCTCTCACTATCAATTAATCCCTGCGGACAGGCAGGGGCCAGGATGAGAGCATCAGGAGTATGTAAAAGAGAAAGGGACAGAGGGAGGCAGGGATGGATAGAGGGAGGGAGAGGGGGAATTAAGGGAGGAGTGGACTGAGAGGTAGTGAAATCAGAAGTATGTAAAAGAGGGTGAGAGGAAGGGATGGAGGGAGGGCGGGAACTGGCCATATGAAAAGAGAGAGATATGAAAAGAGACGAGAGATTCTTGAGGGAAATCATGAGTGTGTGAAAGAGAGAGGGAGGGATAGGGAGATGCAGTGGGGGAACTGGACAGATGAAGAGAGAGATGTCAAAAGAAACAAGTGAGGTGGAGGAGGGAGGAAAGACAGGAAGAGTGAAATGAAGACAGAAAACAGACACTATGCAAGGAGAATAAGCGTATGCAAATGTTATGGGGGATAATGCCCACAATTGACAATGATACAAAGGGGAGAGAGTAAGTAATAGTGAAGGGTTAAAAGTGTGTCATGTGAAAGTAGAGTAGGAAATGATGAGTAATACGATAGGAACAAAGGAAGCCAATGTATGAAATAGAAGCGAGAGGGAGAAGAGGGGAGAGAGAGATGAGAAAATGTGTCAGCTAAACTGAGAAACGGAACAGAGGTGAGAGATAAAAAGAAGCCAAGAGGAGGGAGAGAGATTTGGAGATAACAAGGCATTGAACGGAGGAAAAGACAAACATTGATAATGAAACACATAAAAACAATGATAAAGAAAATATGTAGCTAAATATAGAAGCTTTGTGGGAGTGATGTAACATTAATTCAGATAACAATCGCTCAAAAGGGCAGAACATTATGCAATTTTTATGATGATTAATTTAGTTATTTAATTAATTTTGTGAATTAAGTCCCCCCACTCAAAGGGATACATATTATGTCAAGCAAAAGTCTTAAATATATTTTCCAGTGGTAGCTTTTATGCAATGAAGCAATATGTTTTAGGTGATGCAGAGTCTCTCTTTAATGCTACCCTAAATGTGCTAGCTCTGCTGTCGGACATCACACTGAGTGTACAAAACATTAGGAACACCTGCTCTTTCCATGACATAGACTGACCAGGTGAATCCAGGTGAAAGCTATGATCCCTTATTGATGTCACCTGTTAAATCCACTTCCAATCAGTGTAGATAATGTAGAGAAGACAGGTTAAAGAAGGATCGTTAAGTTTTGAGACAATTGAGACATTGATTGTGTTTGCGTACCATTCAGAGGGTGAATGGGCAAGACCAAAAAAGTGCTTTTGAATGGGGTATGGTAGTACGTGCCAGGCGCACCGGTTTGAGTGTGTCAAGATCTGCAACGCTGCTGGGTTTTTCACGCTCAACAGTTTCTCATGTGTATCAAGAATGGTCCACCACCCAAAGGACATCCAGCCAACTTGACACAACTGTGGGAAGCATTGGAGTCAACATGGGCCAGCATCCCTGTGGAACACTTTCAACACCTTGTAGAGTCCATGCCTGACGAATTGAGGCTGTTTTGAGGGCAAAAGGCGGGTGCAACTCAATATTAATAATGTTTTATACACTCAGTGTATATTTACCCAAAGTGGTTTTTACGTCCTTCCTACCGTTATGTTATAACTTATGTTATGAATGTAGACGTAAATTACAGTAAATATTAATCCCCTCCACAAAGTGTTTTATACTAAAGTGTATTAATTCATCCATGTTTCTCCTTATGTTTCCTTTTCATAAAATGTCCAAGTTGAGAAATACAGACATATAATAAACACAATATCATACTCTGTGCAATATGAAGCCTAATGCACAGTTTATGTCTATACACAGTACATTGGCTTACAATCTTTACTGCTAGATTGATGTGCTCTGTTGCTCATGCATGGTTGTGGTGGTGTTCTGGCTGTAATGGCAGATGTCCAGCATTCCTCACGATGACCTTGACTGGGCCGTTCCACGGGTGTTCCACGTTCTCTCCGGCCCCTCTGGGGTGAGCTGCCGGAGCCCAGCGGCCATGCATCATCGACCCGTTTGAGGGTGAGTGGAGCTGCCACAGCCCTGGCCGTGCCCATCTCCCTGGGCCCGTAGGGCGAGTGACCCATTTAAAATGTAGCAGCATTTTTTTTGCTTTGATAGGGGCCAGTGTGCACCGAACCTTAGCATGGACTATGACTGCACAGAAAACCAAGCTCCCTACAGGAATACCAGGATGTAACCTTGAAGGGCATGGCTAAAAAACAAGATTGCCCAGTGCGAGCATGTGAAGAATGTACTGTAGGTATCTAGTGCCTTACTTGTTGAACACATAGTTCAAGGAGGAGTGAATTACAACTTGAGAAGTTAAACTTAAAAAAGCCATGAAGGATGAAAGGTTCTTGACTTAGTCCTGTACTGCCAAATGCAATTTGGAAGGACAGATATCATGAAAGGGCAAAAACATTATGCATTTTCTTCATACAAGCACAAAATCTAAATCTAACCTTAGCCCACAGGTGAACAGCGAAGAAACAGAGAAACATCATCAGGAGATTGTAGTAAGCTGGTATATCGGTACAGTATGTCTTTGAAGTTTCTAGGCTGGTGTGCATAACTAGCCTACTGTATAAGATTGGGCCCAGAACCTGTACATTTAATACTGGAGTGTAATAGAATTACAGACCAATAACATTAGTAACGTGAATAATTGATGTGTGTAATTACAGTACACCATAGTCCTCCAATGGAGGAGTCCCATGGAGGGAATAATCATGCATATTCTTCTCCCCTAATGAGCCTGGCACAATATGCATCGCTCATGTACTGGGAGAAACCATATGGTTGATTATTGGAATGAGAAGAAGCCATTGTCTATTATGTAGTCTTCGTCTTTCAATGTACTGTACATTGCCAACACAGGCTGGTATCAGAGATTGGTCCTCAGATAATAATGTTGACAGATGACTGTTTCACCTTCAGTGAGAACTGAGAAGCCTCTTGGACTTAAGTGGAGATGCCAATTGCAGAGATGTCTGGAAGAAAATGAATACCCTCAGTGACACACACAAACCATTCATAGACTGGGACTTTGAAAGTGCCATGATTTGCATTGAGAAATGTACAACATTTTGTAACAGGTTGTTGTAGGCATATTCATTGAACATCCATATTGTAGAACAAAGGTAAAATTGAGACTTAAAATTTGTCAGAACAGAGAGGACAAATGATATGGCAGTCTTCTTAGAATGTACTGTATGCATGTGGTATCGTTTCAGACTGACTACATTGCAGACGTTGCATTGCATCAACTAATGGTTGTGTGCCACATCCCCAACTGTGCAGTTAAGTATCAGATTGCTATATCACATGATTTGGTTTAGCTAATATGTTAAACATCTATCCAGGACTAGCGAGATCTGGCAGGAGTCTACTTGTAGTCAGCCAGGAGCCATGCCCTGGTCATTCCCTAACCTCACCCATAGTCAATTAGACAGGCAAGGAGAGAGAAAAAGCAGGCAGACATTTTGAAATTGAACTAGGAAAATATTTTAAAACCGTATTTTCTCAACTCTATATAGTAGACCAGCAAACCTGGAAAAAGCTCTTGCTTTTTTTTTTGGTTGTTAAAGGCTGTCATCCATGCTAGATCAAACAATGATGGGGTGATACACAAAGGCCGGATGTCACGTAAAATGTAGTTTAAGGCTATTATCAAGGGGTCAAATCTGGTGAAAATGGGCATGATGGAAATAGTAATAGATTTAGGGTAAATATCCTGAAATTCTTAACTAAAACTGAGTAGATGATCAAACACAGGGGAACTTTGGTTTTAGAAGTGGAGGGGACATAACAATTAAAAACAATTAAATGTCCCTGATCAAACATAAACACTTAGACTTTTGAATGAATGCATTAATGGTTACCTTTTATACAGTTATTATGATTTAAGAGATACTAATATACAGAAAATATGAACATTCACGTGTTCACCTAGAGTTGGGGTCTGTAGAGCCACCAAGGAGAACTTTACCTCACAAGAATCTGACTTTCTGGGCCAGAGATATTAAAACTGTAATTTCATTTTGCTAGCTGTGCCACTAGAGATCCTGGTTCAAATCCAGGCTCTGTCATAGTCGGCCGCGACCGGAGACCCCTTGGGGCGGCGCACGATTGGCCCAGCGTCGTCCAGGGGGGAGGGAATGGCCGGCAGGGATGTAGCTCAGTTGGTAGAGCATGGCGTTTGCAACGCCAGGGGTTGTGGGTTCGATTCCACGGGGCCAGTATAAATAATGTATGCACTAACTGTAAGTTGCTCTGGATAAGAGCGTCTGCTAAAGAATGTAAATTAACAGGTGTGCCTTGTTAATTTGTGGAATCTATTTCCTTCTTAATGCGTTTGAGCCAATCAGTTGTGTTGTGACAAGGTAAGGGTGGATATACAGAAGAAGATAGCCCTATTTGGTAAAAGACCAAGTTCATATTATGGCAAGAAATAAGCAAGAGAAATGACAGTCCATCATTACTTTAAGACATGAAGGTCAGTCAATCCAGAAAATTTAAAGCACTTTGAAAGTTTCTTCAAGTACAATCGCAAAACCATCAAGCGCTATGATGAAACTGGCTCTCATGAGGACCGCCACAGGAAAGGAAGACCCAGAGTTACCTCTTCTGCAGAGGATAAGTTCATTAGAGTTACCAGCCTCAGAAATTGCAGGCCAAATAAATGCTTCACAGAGTTCAAGTAATAGACTAATCTCAACATCAGCTGTTCAGAGGAGACTGCGTGAATCAGGCCTTCATGGACGAATTGCTGCAAAGAAACCACTCTAAAGGACACCAATAATAAGAAGAGACTTGCTTGGGACAAGAAACACGAGCAATGGACATTGGACCTGTGGGAAATCTGTGAACGGATGATCTCCCGCATGTGTGGTTCCCAACGTGAAACATGGAGGAGGAGGTGTGATTGTGTGGGGGTGCTTTGCTGGTGATCCCATCTGGTTTTGCGCTTAGTGGGACTATAATTTGATTTTCAACAGGACAATAACCTAACACACCTCCAGGCTATGTAAGGGTTATTTGACCAAGAAGGAGAGTGATGACCTGGCCTCCACAATCACCCGACCTCAACCCAATTGAGATGGTTTGGGATGAGTTGGACCGCAGAGTGAAGGAAAAAGCAGCCAACAAGTGCTCAGCATATGTGGGAACTCCTTCAAGACTGTTTTTGGTTACTACATGATTCCACATTTACATTTTAGTCATTTAGCAGACGCTCTTATCCAGAGCAACTTTACAGTTAGTGAGTGCATACATCTTTCATACTGGCCCCCTGTGAAAACAAACCCACAACCCTGGCGTTACAAGCGCCATGCTCTACCAACTGAGCTAACGTACAGGAACTACAGGAAAACCTGGTTCAGTCTGCTTTCCACCAGACACTGGGAGATGAATTCACCTTTCAGCAGGACAATAACCTAAAATACAAGGCCAAATCTACACTGGAGTTGCTTACCAAGAAAACAGTTAAAGTGCTACTTGAAAATCTATGGTAAGACTTGAAAATGGTTGTCTAGCAATGATCAACAACCAATTTGACAGAGCTTGAAGAATTTTGAAAAGAATAATGGCCAAATGTTGCACAATCCAGGTGTGGAAAGCTCTTAGAGATTTACCCAGATAGACTGACAGCTGTAATCTCTGCCAAAGGTTATTCTACAAAATATTGAGTCAGGGGTGTGAATACTTATGTAAATGAGATATTTCAGTATTTCATTTTCTATATATTTGCAAACATTTCTAAAAACATGTTTTCACTTTGTCATTATGGGGTATTGTTTAGATTAGTGAGAAAGAAAAACAATTTAATGCATTGTTAATTCAGCTTGTAACACAACAAAATGTGGAATAAGTCAAGGTGTATGAATGCTTTCTGAAGGCCACGTGAGAATGTCTGGTAATTTAACCTATGCTATTTCTTAGGTTACCTTTGCTCATTTGATATTGTCTATAGGACACAAAAATAGCTGGGACCATGGCTGGCAAGTGAGCTGCATCACATACCCCTAAAATAACATTGCAGTTGGGTTGGGTTCGGGACCAGTTCTTGTGGTAGCGGGTGGGAGTCGGACAGAAAGCCAGCGGATGCGGGTGGGTGCAGTATGAAAAGCTGCGGGTGCAGGTAGGAGCGGGATGAATTCATCAGTCCCGTGCAAACCTCTATCCTAATTCTATTACTATTTCCCTTATGCCCATTTTCACCCGAATTTGACCTTTGACCACTTGAAAAATGGCCTAACTTGTGATCATTCAACCTAACTTTGTGTATCACCCCATCATTGTTTGATTTAGCATGGATGACAGCCTTTAACAAGCAAAAACAAAAGCAAACACTTTTCCAGGTTTGCCAGTTTACTAATACACTGTGAACTGCAAGTTTGGAAGTCTAACTTTTAATAACTGAACTGGTAAGATCAATCCTTTTTCAGTTTTTGCATTTTAATTTATTGTTTTGCTTATATTTGGGATTTTTCTTGATGGACTTCATATTGAATTGATGATTTATGCTGGAGGACAGATACATACAATAGGTTGATTGCAACAGAGACTTGATTTAGCATTTTCGATTGTGATTTAGTGACTGAGATTTTAGTTGTTTTGGGGAATTTTGGTTGCAATCTGTATGCAAGCTGCTATATTTGTTAATACACATTCTATGCATGACATTTGTGCTGTCCCTTGTTTTTCTACTAGTGGCGTTAGCTTCAGTGCTAACTAAAGTTATAGTATTGCATTGTATAACTGTGAAAACGAATTGTGCTTACACAGCTTGGCAAGTTTAGATGCAGTATGTCTTTTCCTTTTCATTCCTTGTTCAAGACAGGTTTTGCTCACCATCAAATACCAACTTCTGATCTTTTCAGTTCATTTCTACCTGAGGAGAAACTGCCAGTGTTGTGTTTTTATCCCAAGGTTGCTTGCTGCCTACAGCTAGGCTGTTTGAAGTCCACCCTGGACCATCCTCTCTCCTGTTCCAGAGGCGGTCAAAAGTTCATGAGGAGGTGTTTAACAATTCTGTATCAAACCCCATCCCAGATGTTCTATATCTCCACCCCTGCTTGGAGAGCATGCAGTGCATCCTCTAGTGTTCTTTCATATAACCATCCTAAAATGTGTGCTTGCATAAGAACGAGTGGTAGGCCTAAGATACAGCGAAAGAACAAAGACAATGGATGTGTGTAATAGTTTGGCTTAACCCCTGCTTTTATAGGTAGATGGATCGGTGGTGCCTTCTCTTTATAGTTGTGAAAGATGTGTTCAGATGTGATTCACCACTACCTGTAAGGCTAAGCTTTTGCAGCTAACCTATGCAGTCTGACATCTCTTGGCAAACACTAGAGTGTACAGAGCATACATATACGCATGCAACAAACAACATTGGGCTGGTTTCATTCAAACCTGCCATAGGTCTAGGTTTAGGTACAGTATTTACATGCATGCACATGTACTATTTTGAGAATTTTAAGAATTTACTGTACCTGTGAGGGGATTCTAAATGCTACTTATAAATTGTCTGAACAGTATGGAAATACAGAAAATAGCCATGGTTCAAACTGTATATGACAGCGTAAATATCGCAATGCGGGGTTGATTCAATTGAGCCCTTTATATCAAGGTCCATTTTTGGCCCTTTCACAGTGACTGTCACACGGAAAGAATCATTAGCGATATAAGTAGGAGGTCGCTGTCTTTTATTTATTTATTTATCTAGTGCACTTTATATGGCCAGTCCCGAAGGGGAAGAGGCTGGAGGCAGGTTAGCTGGGGGAAGTTTATGGGCTGTGAAGGCCAATTTGAGCAGCTTCGCGGACGGACTCCCGGCCTGCTGTGTCACCCCCCTCTTCCATCGTTCCTCCATCGCTCTACGTCAGGACCTCGAAGGCAACAATATCCCTAATGACACACAATCTCCCGCTCTGAGAAAACTTGGCACTGTGCTTTTGACAACTTGGGATGTGGACGGGAGGTTTGTAGCTTAAGCTGCTCATTAATATTGAATAAGGAAGTGACAGTTGGAGGAGGCTTGGCACAGAGTCCTGGTGCTGTTGGGGGCTTTGTTAACACTCAGTGTGTTAGTGTTTCAGTCAAACAGCTGTTTTAGACATCTAAGAGATCTCTGGTTGGCAGTCTGATTTTAGACTTATTTGATACACTAAAATGTGAATGTTAGAGGAATATAATTTTCATCTAGCTTCATCTAGTAAGGAAGGTTCCATGATGTACTTCAAAGAGTGTATGAATATTGAAAAATGGTAAATCAATTAGTTAATAGATACTTTTATCACTCAAAACCGCACCTTCAGGTGAAAACATGAGCATAATTGAAATAATTTTGTTCCTGCCAGTGAGTACGATTGCAGATTCATTATTCATAATTTTTTGGTCCTACTGACCTCACACTCTCATAAACTAATCACTGTCCCTATTAGCTTAAAAAATATATTTGTCTTAAGACCAGTTGGTATATGGCTGAATAATATGACTTGATCAACCAGTAAACAAACATCTGTGAAAGGGGGACTATACTACACCAATCTAAAATATGCACTTGGAAACAAAGCCAAACACTTAATGTAGCAGTTAAACACATTTTTACATGTATGGCTCTGTATAATTGGCCTACTGTTTACGACATCCTACGACCTCCGATTGCTTATTCTGGTTGTGCTGGGCTGGTTTTAATAGCCGCACTTTGCTACAAAATGTTAATGCCGAAACATGAATTTATGAGTACAATGTGTATTACGACTTTTGTAGTCTTCTGTTCTCTCTGTGTCAGTCGGATGGCCTGAATTAGAAGTCATATTTAATTACGGCGCGTTATTGCTCAATGAGGCTTTATTAATGCATACTGGTGTCTCCAATATAAAAGTTAAAGTGACAGTGCTCCTAGCTGCACATAAATGAGACCATATATCCTGTATGACCGAAATAGAGTAAAATACACCCTTTAATTGCTGCACTTAACTCAAATAGTTCCTGACCTGAGGCAAGACATTAACAAACAAAATGTGTTGAAATTCCAGATTAGCAGTCTTACTCTGTTGCATACAAGGGACTTGCCATGCCATTTTGAACAAGGCTAGAGTAGATTAAACACCAAAGCTTGTCCTTGGGGGAGAGTATTGAACCACGACACACTCTCCCCTGTTATGGTTTCTCTCCTTTGACTTTTCAAATTGAAATGGCCGTTACGAAAGCGTGTTTGGCACGGAGCGGAGTGGCAGAGCGGCAGTGGCGGTTTGTGCCGTTGCAATATGGGAAGTTCTTCAAAGTCGCCTGTTGTGCCGCAGGCAGCATTCTAATGAGGTCATCAATAACCTGCAGCAGCTGCTCAAAAAGAGACACTCTTCTGTTGCAGCTACAGCCTTCTCTAACTGAAAAATATCTACAAAATAATTTGATGAATTTAAGTGTGTCAGTATTTAAATCCTCATAGTAAGTGTCTATATGATTGTCTAATGACTTTCACTGTGAACGTATTATGCTTTCTCTAAAAACACCTATCATCCAAACTAATTAAGATATTACTCCATTGCAAAAGATATGGATGTTTTCCAATGCAATGTTTATATGTAAACGAGTAGACTGACCTTTTGCTTTTATTTATTGGGAGATATTTTGAATGGATGACTTTTGATCTGTGGTTTCGTCCTTCATTATAGTCTTGTCTTGTCACTATATGTTCAATGTTTTTTTTTTTACCATGGTTGTAAGGTTGAATTCCCTCTCATCCCCCTCTCCTTCTATTTTTGTGACATTTGCAGCATGGCACCTGTAACCTATGAGGCTTTCTTCGTATGCCTCTGTTGCTGCCCCTAGAGAAACAGGAACAATGACAACAAGAGGTGTGCTTTCTCTCTATCTCTTTCTTTCTCTCTCTCTCGCCCTCTCTTTCTCTATCTCTTTCCCTGTCTTGCTCTGCTTGTAACTCCCTGACCAAACAAACAGGCCTGTTGTAGATTTAGCCTGGCGTCGCTTCCTGTTTGAAGACAGACAGCAACCCTGAGACACAGGTGCAGCTCTGCTTGCCAGTGACAATCAGTCTGCTCACCCTCCCCATGTTTGTGAGAATACCCGGTCAAATTGATGGATCTGTAGTTAGTACTCGCTAACAGATTAGGTTACTATCTTTTAAACATGGATTTTGAGGAGTAGTTTACGATTAATAGCAATGCCTGATTTGTGAATAGATCCCTCAATTGAAGGAAACAATTATACATTTCTGCTGCAATTGAAGAAGAGAGTGCCAGCCAACTTTCACTTTAACCATTTTGTCTGTAGTTGCGCCAATACGGTTCACGTGGCAGGGGTAAGTGGGAAGGTGGTGTTAGCTGGTGGTGGTGGCTGCGGCTGTAGTGAGGCTGAGCCTTTGTGAGAAGGCCATCTGTGAAGGTTGCTGGATGGTGATGCAGGCTGGCAAGTTGCCAAGAGCCTCACCTCAGATCAAGAACCCTTCATTACTGTAGAAATACACCGTAAAAATTACTACCTTGACAACTACGCCTGAAACTAACATGACACAATGTTTATCATTGATATTGATTTGGATTGATACTGTAGTTTCTCATGTTTAAGTAATGTAATGCTTGTGTAATTGGTTGCTAGGAGACAGTTTCATACAATACAGCATCTCTACTGCATCTTAAACCCAAATCTCCAACACTTTTCTTCCTATATGTATGTGTGTGTGTGTGTGTGTGTGTGTGTGTTGTGTGTGTGTGTGTACTGTATATGTGTGTGTTTCTAACAAACAACTGGGGACACATCCAGCTCTGCTCAGCATTCATTGTAACACACACGCACGCATACACACACAGACACACACACACACACACAGTTTTGTATTGCTATCTTTGTGTGGACCAAATAATTGATTCCCATCCAAAATCCTATTTTCTCTAACCCCTAACCCTAAGCCTAACCCCAACCCCAAACCCCTAACTCTAAAAATATACATAACCCTAACCGTAACTCCTAACCCTAACCTTAATTCTAACCCTAACCCCAACCCCTCTAAATATACATACTTACCTAACCTTAATTCTAACCCTAATCCTAGTCCCTAACCCTAACCTCTAAGTGTAAAATAGCATTTTTTCCTCGTGGGGACCAGCAAAATGTCCCCACCACATTTTTATTGTTTTACTATCCTTGTGAGCAGTCATGGCTCCTGAAAAAATTCTCAGGAGGGGCAATTTTTCTGATGATTTAGGTACCACATTTCTAATCCAGCAACAACATACAGGAACGGGGCAGCATATAAGTCAGCCACCAAAGCATTTATTGACTGATCTCAAAAGTGTTAGCTTACCAGGGTTGGTGAGCCCTCAGTTTCATCTTTGCCTCGCAAAGCTAACTCAAACACTCCGCAAAACTTCACACCTTAGCAGAAGAAGCTGAGGTTGTGGCAGTTCTGCTAATGTCGTAGTAAATATATTTGTTATAGTGAATATGAATATGATGTGTTGAGTAAAATGTTGTGCTAAGATCTATTTAGGTCAGGGCTGGTTATAAGTTCTGTTCCTATCCCACCACAATGGACAAAAGGGTCCTATCTTGTCAGCCTTGTCAGCAGGTGGCCAAGGACAACACCCACGCCATAGGCCTCTCAGTTCTTCCAACTCACAAGTTCTTGCTCTGAGACACACACACACACACAAACACACACACACACATCATCACTGTTAAACACACACACACACACACACACACACACACACACACACACACACATGTTCACTGTTAAACACACACATACCCCAAAATCCCCTCTCTTAGGCTAACATTTGAAGACAGAGAACCCACTCAGAGCCAATGCAACAGTGACAGTAGCCTGGAGGACCTCGCCCAACTCATCAGGACCAATCAAGAAGATCAGAACTACTAGGTCCAACCTACTTCATTTATTGCATAAATTTCTGCACACACAATGTTTCGGGGTCTGCAGGATAATATTAATAATATGTATCTGCCATTTGTGATATCCAAAGCGACTTACAGTCATGCGTGCATATTACATTTTTGTGTATACAGGTGGTCCCGAGTCGAACCCACTACCTTGACGTTACAAGCACCATGCTCTACTGGCTGACTGCAAGAAGTGATACTCATGATCCATATGTGTAAAATGTCAACGCAATTGAACACCACGTCATTTTTGGAGACATGTTATTACGTAAATTTGTAATCATTGCTAACTAAATAAAACATTTTGGCCTGGCTAGCTAATCATCTCTTGCCATGAAATGTGGGGCAAACAATTCAGTTATTTACGATTAATTTGAGGAATTGGGGTGAAAGGAAATCTTACATAGTATTTCCGATATACTGTATTGACAATATGCGCAATATTTTAGCGCTAGTTGGCTGTACCTGCACCAAAACACCATTATTGTTCCTTCATAGCTTGTTCTCAAATCTTTTTCACATTGGGAGCCAATTTGTTTTCAGCACTTTTATTTCCATGACTGATCAAAACTCGTTTATCATGGCTTTCTGATCCCTCTGCAACAACTAGACATATGAGTGCTGTAATACAAAAAATCCCTGATGTCGAATGCGCAATACTATAGAATCATGAGACTCGCAATGCTGATGCATATATCTTATCGTGAGGTTCTGTTCCCAGCCCAAGTTCATTTGCCACAACAAATCTCTTCCTGCGCGATCTCCATCGTCTCCGATGTTTTTTGGCAGTTCTTAACATCCCTTTCCAAGCATATATGACCACATGTAATATTTTGGTAAAGTGATGCAAATAGTAACGCTATGTAGAGACCAAGGATCATAAAATATATGTAGCTGCAGCAATTTCTCTTATCTGATATAGTAACAAATGGCCAGACTTGTTTGCCGGCTCCCTAAAGTTTTTAGCGAGCGGGTCCGTCGCTTTGATTCCCAATATCACTCTGAATAAACTGCCTTTGTTGTACCATATCCACCCTGTCCAAAGTCTCTACTTGGTCTCAGTTCTCCAGTAAACTTGTGATTATCAACACTAACCTCATCGTTGTGTGTGCGACCACAGCTGAAAGCCCTGTATCCCTCATCCGTGTGGTGGCAATGTCTTTTTTACAGTTATACCATTTTTGGAAAATCCTCGGGTGTAGGACTTTCATCCTTTAGTAAAAATGTTGTGGTGGTCTGGAGTCCTAATTGTTTCGTTGCCCAGAAATTATCTTGGTTGTTCGCCCAACTTCTTTCAAACCACATCTTTTCTCAGTTACGTTCATGATTCAGTTAATCAATAGTGCAAACCCACAACACCCATTAGTTATAGTGATAATTTGAAAAAAATGTTAGATCTACAGACTTCTACAGGGCGATTTTCAGCCTACTAAATCGCCCCAAGACGAAGGGGAGCCATTTGAAATACGACTTTAGCCTGATTCACACATTTAGTGGCAGTGTGGCACTGTGGCAGATCAGACTATAGATTACAACACTGATAACTACTGTTGCCGTATATTAATTAGAAAAAAAATCCACTTCCTTTTCCCACAGTTTGGTCACCCCATCGCCTGACAGGCCGACCATGCTTGTGAGTACTTCTGGTACCCACAAGGATAGTTAATCAAACAAAAACCACACACACACACACACACACACACACACACACACACACACACACACACACACACACTATCCTTTTGAGTTTCATTATACCATCTCTAACATCAATGTAGCTTTGATTGCAACTTTATTTACTTACTGGAATGTACTTAGTACTAGCGTTCCTCTTTAAAATGGTGTATTACTTTTATTGATAGACTCATCTACGTAAACTGTCTCTGTGTTCCAACTAATAGTGTCCCTTGATTAATGTTTAGTTTTCAGTCATTAGTACCTCCCTCTTCTAAAGTGTACTGTACAGAATATCTACAGTGTCTCAGTATTATCTTCCTTTTATCCAAATGGATGTGTCATATGTATTGGCTATACTGTTTATGCAGTATGTTTCTTTCAAAACAAGATACAACTATACAATTTATGTTGATATCACAAATAACTTTCTCTGGAACATAATGTGCTAAGAGACAATATCCATGTTTGATAGTGAATCCACTATGGTTATGATGAAATAAGAGTAATTTGTTTTATTATTGATGTTCATCAATAATGTTCCCCATATATCAAGGATAAAGCTACCTTTTTGAGCTGTTGAACCTTTTTCAATGTATTTGTTCAAGTATGAAACAGCAATACAAGACAGATTTCGCTGTGAATATTATTAGCAGGCCACAAAACCTAAATGATGCAGCAAAAATGTTGAGATGAGGTTTGACAAATCAGGTCGGGGGAAAAGTGAATGTTACACGCTGTCTGACCTTTCCCTGTCCTCCTGGTAACTTCAGCAATACTTAACATCATAATGGTGCTATTTATGGCACGTGTTAAATAAGGCAATATCTCAGGATCGATTTTGCTGTCGCTCTCTCTCTCCCCTGGCTCCCCCCTCCAACACACGGTGGGTGGATTTGATAACTCAAGCTCCATCGATTTTTCTATAAGCAAAAATAGTCTGAGTAGGAGCATCAACAAAATACGGTAGTGGTGACAACCTGTTTTTTTGGCAGGTTTGTTCTTTTGTTTCAGGAGTAGTGTCAGAATAATGGCATATAGTAGTTTGTAAGGAGGGCCTCATTTCCTTGTTGCTACAGATGTAGGTTCTTAATTTGAGAATTTTTAAATAATACTGCAGCAACAGGAAATGTGAATTATTATGTGGATTATAATTCATGTAAATATTTTGTAGGGGTTGATACATTTTTCGTAAGTGAAAATCAAGTCTGAAATTTCAAAGTGGAAATTGCAAACTTCCAAAGCCTTTTTAAACCTCAAATACAATACAAGTTTTAAATATCCTGCATTGAAGGAAAGTACTCCTGCATCAGGGTGATCAAATTAAGATCCTACGTCTGTATATCCATTTCAAGGGTTAACTCACAGCAAAATGAAATGGGGACTTAATAAATCATAAGAAAATAAAAGGGACAAAAACAAACACATAATGTCATTGTATTTAAAGGATGGCTCCTGACTGAGTTTATATAAAGCGTTCCCCGTTTGCTTTGACCAAGAAAAATGTATAAAGCCACAGAATCATATCACAGCTGCACAGGCTCAAGACAAGGTGTTACAGAAAATGTCAGCCCTCAAACTGGAAAGCCTGCACTACTTGTAATATGTGTTGTTGACAGGGGTCACAACATGCTTTCTTGAGGGATGGAGCAGATAGAACGTTGAGATGATGGGCGGGAGATTGCATGGCCAGACACACAAATGTCTGCACAAATGGAAATAAGCAGTGCATAGTAAATGCACAAATGTTAATGTTATGGCAGTATTTGGAAAGGTCTTGAAGGAAAAAATATAATAAATAAGACATACTGTAGGAGGAAAAGGAGGGAAGGGGAGAGAGAGATACAGAGAGCATAACATTCAAATGGCAGATAAGGATCTGGCTTCCTGAGTTAGGAGGGGGTTGACTGACAGAAAATAATGGATTTCTGTGCCTGGTTTGATTAAGAGGCTGTACTAAACCTGCAATAATGTGCTGATATCTGTGGGGAGCTGCCTGACACCCGACTGATCCTATCGCTAAAGAATAGTCAAGCAGCCACTTGCCTCCTCTCTGCAGCCGTTGCTGCATTACACCCATGGTTCCGCCTCAGAAACACCACCTTGTTTTCCACCCTTCTCCTCCTATTAAAGAATGTAATGTTAGCTTAGTTAGCGCCAGGGCTAGCTCTCGGGTAGCCTGTCTAGATGCTAGTTCCAATCTATCTCTTCCCTCCAATGATAATGGATTGCCTTTAGATAGTGTGCAGTATTTCGCCGTAGCATATTAAACCACACAGACAGTTGGAGAGCTAGTAAACACTCCACTGTGCAGTTCTCTGAGAGTATCCTCTACCAACAACAAAATATGTAGTCTCTCGAGATTGAATGCTAGTTAGCTAACACATTAACATGCTAGCTAGCTAATACTTGCACATGCTAGCTAGATAGTTAATTTACAGTGCCTTCAGAAAGTATTAATATCCTTTGACTCATTCCACACTTTGTTGTTACAACCTGAATTCAAAATGGATTAAATAGATTTTTTTCTCACCCATTTACACACACAATACCGCTTAATGACAATGTGAAAACATGTTTTTAGAAATGTTTGTACATTTATTGAAAATGAAATACAGAAATATTTAATTGACATACTGTAAATATTCACACACCTGAGTCAATACTTTGTAGAAGCACCTTTGGCAGCGATTACAGCTGTGAGTCTTTCTGGGCAAGTCTCTAAGAGCTTTCCAAAGCTGGATTGTGCAATATTTGTTGATTATTCTTTTCAGAATTCTTCAAATTGGTTGTTGATCATTGCTAGACAACCATTTTCAAGTCTTGCCATAGATCGTCAAGTAGATTTAAGTCAAAACTGTAACTCAGCCACTCTGGAACATTCACTGTCTTCTTGGTATGCAATTCCAGTGTAGCTTTGGCCTTGTGTTTTAGGTTATTGTCCTGCTGAAAGGTGAATTCATCTGCCAGTGTCTGGTGGAAAGCAGACTGAACCAGGTTTTCCTCTAGGATTTTACCTGTGCATAGCTCCATTCTGTTTCTTTTTTATCCTGAAAAACTCTCCAGTCCTTAATGATTACAACCATGCCCATAACATGATGCAGCCACCACTATGCTTGAAAATATGGAGAGTGGTACTCAGTAATGCATTGTATTGGATTTGCCCCAAATATAACAGTTCGTATTCAGGACAAAAAGTTAATTGCTTTGCCACATTTGTTGCAGTATTACTTTAGTGCCTTGTTGCAAACAGGATGCAATTGTATTTTTTATTCTGTACAGTCTTCCTTCTTTTCACGCTGTCAATTAGGTTAGTATTGTTGAGTAACTACAATGTTGTTGATCTATCCACAGTTTTCTCCTATCACAGCCATTAAACTCTGGAACTGTTTTAAAGTCTCCTTTGGCCTCATGGTGAAATTTCTGACCAGTTTCCTTCCTCTCCTGCAAATGAGTTAGGAAGGACACGTGTATCTTTGTAGTGACTGGGTGTATTGATACAAGATCCAAAGTGTAATTAATAACTTCACCATGCTCAAAAGGATATTCAATGTATGTTTATTTGTATTTTTACACATCTACCAATAGGTGCCCTACTTTGTGAAGCATTGGAAAACCTCCCTGGTCTTTGTGGCTGAATCTGTGTTTGAAATTCAGTGCTCGACTGAGGGACCTTACAGATAATTGAATGTGTGGGGGTACAGAGATGAGGTAGTCATTCAAAAATCATGTTAAACACTATTATTGCACACCGAGTGAGTCCATACGATTAATTATGTGACTTGTTAAGCAGATTTTTACTCCTGAATTTATTTAGGCTTGCCATAACAAAGAGGTTGAATACTTATTGATTCAAGACATTTCATCTTTTCATTTTTAATTAATTTGTAAAAATGTATAAAAACATGATTCCACTTTGACATTATGGGGTATTGTGTGTAGGCCAGTGACAAAAATCTCAATTTAATCAATTTAAATTCAGGCTGTAACACAACAAAATGTGGAAAAAGTCTAGGGGTGTGAATACTTTCTGAAGGCATGCAAGATTTGGTTCTGGGGTACTAGATGTGATACCACTAGTAAAGCTTCAAAGGAATGGCAAAGGCAAGGTAGGTAAGGTGGCTAAATCAAAGATCCAGTGCATTAATCACTGCTGATGTTCCCTGTGTCATGGCCGTTAGATTTCACTATGCTGTTTCGCATCTTAATTTTTGTCTTAATCAATGTTCCGTACTCTAATGAGAACACAGATTCTTACACGCTTGTTGACCTGCCAGTGGAGGATGTACTAAGAGTGATTAAGCACGTATTAGCCTCAAGTAGGTGAGAAAATGCCTCTAGCTAGAACCACAACACAATTTTACGGTGTCCATATTAGGACATAGTCTTGGGGAATGCTGCTGTGTTGAGGGTTTGTTCATTTCCTTTCATTCACCAACCGGTTATTGAAATAACACTAAGCTAATTTCTCCCAAAAGGAAGTTAGCCTCTTTAAATGATACAGTAACTTCGAGAAGCCAAAGTTGAAATCTCCCAATGCCCCCACAGACAGCCATGGTTAAGGCTTTGTGCGCTACCTGTGGAGATGCGACACAGTCAACACTGTCAATGTGTTCCATACTGCCATTACCACTTAACTGGTCCTATGGGACTCCTTACAGAGGAAAAACAAGTCGCTACATCTTAACACCATATGTCCCTCCTTCTCCCCAGGGAACATGGCTTCCGGCTGCAGCCTGAGTCCCTTCTCGTTCCTATTGAGTTTAAGAGGAAGATTCCTGATAGCTATATATTGTACTACTAAAATGGATTGGGGTGAAGTACTGCGGTTAGGGCATACAGGCATCACAGGCATTGGCAGATCATTGGCAGATCATTGGCAGATCATTGGCAGTGGAACTCTGTGCTTATTGTCTAATGAGCTTTGAGGTATAGAGAGAACCAGCGTGTCATTGCGGTATAGAATTGACAGCTGGCTCGTATCTTTTAAAGTGCCACTGCTTTTATACTGATCAACGATAGTGATCAGATATATAAAAAAAAAAAACACTGTAGAAGGAGCTATACATGAACTTAAGTCACGTGGGTCATAGTCAGATTTCTTGATGACAGTAAACTCAAACTATACTGTACTGTACCATAAAGCATATGAATGCTATTATAGATTTATTATGAGTCATGACACATGCCATACCATGATTTTGATCAAATTAAAGACCTTGTGATGGGGTTATACTATCATGGTGAGACTTAAGTCTGACCGCGTGACCCAAATAAGACATCCATGGAGAATCATTGTCAGTTTTGTTTGTGGTTGATGTTTCCCGTATGAAGCTCATGCTTCATGTAAACAATAAATGTATGTTTATTATATGTGCTTCAAATCCATAGATTATTATATTCTGCGTGGATATGTGAGTGAATGCTACATCCTGGTTTTCGCCATTTTGTCCACAAAGTAAAGTTTGGTGGTAAATCACCTCATTAGCCTTATAGCTGAAGTAAGACCAGACAGATTTAATGAATGTTTGAGGTGAAACGCACTAGATTGGGGTGCGCCGGCCCTGACTCGATTAACTTCGGCTCCTCTACAACTGAGATTAGAAGACCAGGGTCTTCATGTGATGTGGGATTGAAAGGCTGGGGGGAACGACTTGGCACCAACACAGATAAGAGCACGGGAAAAATCTGCTAGGGGTTTCATCATGCGCCTCTTTGAGGTTTAGCAATTTTTTGAGCATCCAAAAGTATTAGCACTCAGGATAGATGTATTTTTAATGATGTTTGATTGCGACACATGTCTTACAGGGGCTTATAGTGCAGGCTGTTAATATACTACCGCCGAGCCTTTCATACTGATAGATACAATATGAATGAGAATTAATTGCATAAATGAACAGGAATGCTAATTTGTTTCTTTCTTTTCTCATTGTTCATTATTAAATTAAATGATGCAAACCAATTAGTAGTGTGCATTACCCTTTCTTGCCTTTTGATTAAACAAGTAAAATATTACAGCTGATGTTCAGCCAAATTATGTTGCATTACAAATCCCTCAGATCATGCATCTTTTATTTATTTGCGTAAAGGAGGATCTTATTTTATGAAAACCCTCTAAAGACAACTAAAACACCTATGAGTTGGTTTGCTGACAATCCTTCTCTCAAATAAAATTATTGAAATTATTGCTAAACTCAAGAGATTGATTTAATCAATTATAGCTTTTGCATTCATGCCTGTTGCTCTAAATGTAATACCAACCTAGAGGACAGGTATTGCAATGCATAATAGGCTCATCACAATGCATTACAACGGTTGGCTTTAAGTTTTACCTAACCGATGGGGAAAAAAAACTGTTACTTACCAATTACCATTTGAGCTTCATTAAGCATTTGATTTATTCCGTGACACAATAGCTGCAGTGTCTGTGTCAGGATGTGTATAGCAACAGATAATTCAAAAGTGTACAGAAAGTCGTGGCTCCACAATGGGAATTATGAGACTGTATCTCATATCCCTATTATTGTCTTTGCATTCACCCTCTTCCCATCTGGTTGGCATGCCAGCACAAAGGCAGCCATTGACATAATTTCTCTGGATGTCGAAGGAACATTCTGTTTCATTTTGCTGGAACACACCTTAGGGGAATGGCAACATTTCAGGCCTGCCATTCCGAATCCCATAATGTCCAAAAAACAATGCCATCTCCTCTAGTTACTTGCCCTCACTCCTGCCTCATAGTTGTTGTATTATGATTATTTTCAGTGGCATTGTAGCATAGAGAATCATTTAGGTATGTGAATAATAGGAATTTGGACCATGTAGTTTTACAAGTTTTGAGTAATGTTTGGAGCTCTTCCAGTAACAAACTCTGTTGAAGTTTCATTTTATGCTAGTTGATCATGGAGAGAATCATTGTGATAGCATGTCCAAGCATGTTACTCTGACGCCATTCATAAGAGAGCAACAACTGCTGCTTGGAATTGAAAAGGTAATCATTTCCTATTTGCAAGGAAACATGACAGGTGTCATTTGCAATTCCTTGACACATTACGGGGCAGCTGGCTCTGAAAGAAAACAACCCCTGTGTAGAACAGATCAAACATTTCTCCAAATGACTAGACGGAATAGGCATCAAGACATCACCTCAATTTTCACCATTTTTGTGACAAATGCCTCTCCTTACAAGTCAATTTGAATGTGATGAGGTTTACTTTCTCTTTTATCTAACCTTTGGGGAGGGTTGGAACATTAACTTGGCATGGTGTGTAGTCTATAATCTGGGTGAATGGCTCTGACATGTATTTTAGGACTTGGCAAGATTCCTGTATGGTTCCCTTTCTTGAGATATTGAGGGCAAATAGAGGTTGGTTTTTGGGCAACCATTGTATAACACAAACTAGGCTTTAGGGTGAATTTTAAAAAAATGAAAATGCATATATTTCTGTATTCTTGACAATGTATTCTTTATTGAAAAGACTGTGACATTATACACTGTAAACATTGTCCAGGTATGAAAGCACATACATCCACAAAACCCCTTTATTTATTCACATGAGGAAAATAAAATGTTATAAAATACAAAATATTGTACAGATACAGGCTACTGTAGTATTATAGGCCTACAATTATGTACAGCTTGATACCAGTCATATGTGACTGTACAGTATGTATTCTCTCATGAGCAATTCTCCATTCAACCCCCCCCCATAGATTCATTGATCTAAGAGGTTTTGACACAATCTACCACAATCAGAAAAACAACTGGACAGAAAAATAGTTTTCTAACAGGACAGCAGCATGGGACGTGAACACTTGTATTGCTTTCTCATGGGAGAAAACAATAGAAATGGAGAGGGAGGGCATCTATCTGCAATAATCAGGCGCAAATCAAACCAGCCGGTCCTTAATGGAACTCTCACTGTATCGCTCATCGCCGTGCCCCCCCCAAGGCTTAGCAAGATTGAATACACCATATGTTTATCCTAAGCTTTCTCTCCTCGTAAGTGGCACTGACGGCATGGTTTTGGCACTACTCCTGTCCTTCCCATAATGCATCATTCCAGAAGCTCATTTAGAGAGTCACTTTCCAAACTTTGTGGACTGAAAGTGACTGGTGAGGCGCAGTGACTGGCAGGCTAGACATGTATTTTGCACATAACCACGTGTACAGTGTTGGATATTTGTCTTGATGCCTTGTCAAGATCTCTGGTAACCCGTTTGTAACACAAATTCACAAAAATGTTGACAACAATTCTTGAATAATGTGAAAGTACAGTATCAGAATGAGTTTGAAGTGCATATTTGAAGATTCAACCAACACCATTTAATAAGAAGTTCCAGTAACCTTATCTTTATGGTATATAGGGTATGACACCCTGCAGCATACATGATACTTCTGTTTATCATAACATTTGAAGATAGGAATGTACAGGCCAACCACAGAACACAGGCAACTACACTGTCCTATCACTCAAGCCTTCTTTATGTCTCTGAACTGTATAGTGATAATTTCATAATATCACAATCTCATCTCACCTTGTAATGATATTCCCCTGTCCTAGACGATTGGCCCTCCCTCCTCCTCCTCAACCCTACTGCTGCCGTGTGGCCATTTTTAGCCCGATCATTTCCTTGGCAGTAAGCTCCTGATGAGGTTGGTCAGGGATGAAGACTTCTATTAACTCAAGTGTCGTACATGAAGGGATTTACAGAGCCATAAAGCAGGTTCTTGTCAGTCTCCCAGGTGAGGTGTTGCATGAAGAGGACTCCCTCCCTCTACTCCTCCCCTGACAGATTTTCTTCCCTTAAAAGTTTTGCCGCCCAGGGGGAAATAAAAACTTTGATAAAGCTATACTTTATTTTTCTCCCATCTCTTCACTACCTTCTAGCTAGTTTGTTTATACTGGCTTCAGTGGGAGATGGGAAAACAAACATAGCTAGGTTATAACTGTCATCTTTGCCTGTAAATACAGGGACTGTATAGTGGATGTGGTGTGGATCACTAGTATCTTTTAACTTGTGAGTTCCAGTACTGTAGTGAATAGTCAAGGCCTATAGACAAACGACTATTCCATTTTGATTGACCTATAGATGGGTTTTAGTGCAGAGAAAAAAGCCACTTCTTTATTGGTTCCTACTTAGCTGTCCAGTGTTTACTGGATGGTCTTAATTTCTTATATCCTGCAAATACTTACAGATCCACAGCTGTCAGTATTATAGTGAGCTCAAAAAGTATTGGGACAGTGAACATTTTTGTTGTTGTTTTGGCTCTGTAGTCTAGAACTTTGGATTTAAAATGATACAATGATTATGAGGTTTTTGTACATAGTCCCCCCATTTTAGTGGACCAAAAGTATGATGAATGATGATGAGTGAGAAAGTTAGACGTACAAATATCATACCCCCCCCAAAAAAAATGCTAACCTCCCCTGTTATTGTAAACTCATCATTATTCACGATTAATTCAGGACTATCTGTAATCATGGTAGCATCGACATTAATGTAGAATTGTTTAGAAACTATTTACAATAAAAGTAACTCTGAAAAGACACAATACATGATTTACCATTCATTTCTATTGGGCACAAAATAATCTAAAACACAACCAAAACAAACAGCAACAATTTTTCATTACTTTAAAACACATAAGTGAATTTGTCCCAATACTTTTGGTCCCCTAAAATTGGGGGACTATGTACAAAAAGTACTGTAATTTCTCAAATTAAAGCTGACAGTCTGCACTTTAACCTCATAGTCATTGTATCATTTCAAATCCAAAGTGCTGGAGTACAGAGCCAAAACAACAAGAAATGTGTCACTGTCCCAATACTTTGAGCTCACTGTACAGGATATTCACAGTCCTCTCTTACAATAATATGCCATTTAGCAGACGCTTTTATCCAAAGCGACTTACAGTCATGCGTACATACATTTTTGTGTATGGGTGGTCCCGGGGATCGAACCCACTACCTTGGCGTTACAAGCGCCGTGCTCTACCAGCTGAGCTACAGAGGACCACAACATCTCAAACATTACTGTCACTCTCACACATACAGTATAGACTGCTCAGACACCACAACATATAACTTGCCTTTTGAATGTAAATTGGAGTAGATGTAAAAAAGAAAAATGGTTGTACAAGGACATTGGACCAATATGTTAGATCACGCCTGTCTGAAGCCCCTGGCAGGCTAATAGGCTGGCGCTGTATATATTTCATTAAAGCTCATGCTGTCTAATTAAGCTCTCTAATAGCCACAATTAAGTTAGCAAAGTATCTGGATGAAACACAAAACCTCAAGGACACAGAGATCAGAGGAAAGACACAATGCACAGAGCAGGCATTGCAACTTCCCTAGCCTCTATAGCTAGTTGTATCTCATCAACATTGTCTTTAGGCGCGGGGAAAACGTTATCTTAAAAATCTTCTAATTTCGACAGGATTGGTATAGTATTATTGTATGTATTGGGACATAATATTTTCCTACAGGCTTCAGAAAATGGACCAGTGTTTGCAGACCTTTCATGGATCAGCGATAGCTGGCCTTAAGCATTATACTAAGTTAATTGATGCTCATGGGAGACCGTCTGGTGCGGTTTTCCCCCAGGTATAAATTAATATAATTTACAACCTCCAGACATTAATCATGACGCTAATGAATGATTGGCTAAAACTCAAACCTAATACTTCATAGGCCTACACGATTCTGAAAACACACACACAGGAATTGAATAGATTTTACATTCATTGTAGAGGAATGAGTCATTCTTTCAATTCGGTCAGTGAATGTACAGTATATGACAATGATGTTATGTTATTTTTATCCTATGAAAAATTTTAAATTTCATACTGCTGCTGAACATTTAAATACAATATTTCATTGATTGCTACTAAAGCGGATAGAAAAATCGATTCTGTCTGTTTTGTATTGCTTGACTGGGTTAATGCGAAAAACTATATTAGGAAAATATGAATGTTAATGTTCCCATTTGTGCGATTTAGTGACATGTCTACTAATCCAGGTTTGGTGCTATCAACAATTAACAATTTTTTCTCAATAATTAGTCATATAAATCAGAAACTGGGGACAGCCAATGTACGACGCAGCATATTGGAATTTCTCTTTTACAGTTCTTGTGATGGGAAGCATATTTTATGACGAAAGTAAATGAATACGCCGGGCTGAAATTGGCAAAACAGTAAGTCTATTTGTAGTGACATTTTTATCAGTAATTGTTATGTCTCAGGCAGCAGCAAATCATTTGGGACACAGAGAAAACAAACATTTCATAATGTTGTTGGATATAATGTGGTGTAGTTGGCAGCAACACAAAATGTATTTTGGGTTATTAGAGTAACATTATGTCTGATGGACACATAAAAGCATATTTTTAAATGCCGGACATTATCATCATTTTTGGATTCACTGCAAGTTGATTTTGGCACAACTTGTATTTGTTTTGGCCCATTGCATGCTGAAATACTTATCTGTTAAGAAAATGAGGCCTTCATCATCAGAATGATAGCAGGTTAAAATCTATGGGGTGTTTTGGAATGTACTGTATCTGTGAAACAACATTTCAGTCACTTGCCTTTTTTTATGGCAACTACTTCAGTGATATGACTGGTCAGTATAACAAAACGCAGTCTGGATGTATTTTAAGAAATACTTATTTACTTAGCTAGCAAACTAGCTGCAGTATTGACACTTTACAGAGGTCATGTCTTGATGAGTCGGTGCTGTTTCGCATATCACTCATTGTCTGTGTTCCACTTTGATGGATGCCTATGCCTCAAAAGAAATCTGCATGATTTGTGCTCCCACCTCATTCCCATAAGTCTAAATAAAGAAATAGCAAATACCAGCCTGTGTTACTCTCACTCCTCCCAACTCTTAGACCTAATGTATCCCGAGGTATTCCACCCACATAATGCGGATTGAACTCCCATAATTCAATTGATAACCTCTCCTGTTATGTCAGCAGTATAACATTCACAATGAAGGGGAAGGTGTAAACACAGTGATTAGAGCATGTTATCAGCGCTGCTTTTTGACACTATTATTTCAAAGGCTGGTTAGGGGAACAAATGCTATCGTTCAAAAGGTCAATTAAAACCTAGCCACACCCGGGCATTGATTCATTTCACCATGGTGACTGGCTTTCATGTAGTCAAACCTTTCTGACACACCATTTGTAGCTAAGAATACTTTGTAAGACCTTGAAAATATCTGTTTTTAGCTTGTTTTTGTACTCCTTATGGATGTACACAAGCTACAACTCACCAAAATTCTAGAAAATGTAGTTACAATTAGGTCAAATCAACTGTGTCTTGTGCCTGCGACATGAACTCTCTTGACCTGTAAGGCCATCACATCACATGCAAGTGCCACCCAATAGACTAGACTCAAGAAAAATAAAAGGCTATTGCTATCTCCAGTTCTGATGTCATTTATTATAATGAGCACAGAGGTAATGGGGTGTTTTACTTGCTTCAGAACAGAAATGAATATCATGATTAAGAAGATGACAGTGTCACTTCCCCACCTTAAGAGAGAGATGATTCTACATGTGGCGGTTGTTGACTTGCGTTAAATGCCTGTTTCATCACTGTCAGCGACAGATGTCTGCATCGCATCCCACCTCTTCCAGTATGGAGCTACTGCAGAGAACCGACAGAACCGTTGTCACTGCAGGGAGAACATGATTGTGCAAAAGTCCGTAAAAATGTGGTTCACAGTCCCCCCATTTTTAATTTCTAGGCCCAAAATAGTATATATTTGTTAGTGGAACTATTCATCTATACTATTCATGTGGCACTGTATTGATTTTCTGTTGCAACATTATTCCTTCGGACTTCTGCCTAATGTCGGACTCAATTCCGTGCTATGGGGAGTGGAAAGAGGTCATTTGCCACAAGACCCCCATTGGAATTGCCAGTCGGAAATGTTTGAGTTGCAGCAATTCATCAACTGTCTGCAGAGAGGTGTGCTGCAATGCTGCTACTGGTCATTAGGACCACTGAGAGTTTTACTACCCTGGCAATGAGCAGCGGTTATAAACTGCAGTAATCCTTGGGATTTGTATGATTGTTATGTACAAAGTGATGGAGTACCTTGACTTCAGTGAACCGTAAGGTGGCGACTATGGAATCATTGAGACCTCCTGCTGGTAAAGAGCTATATAAATATAGATTGCTGTGTGTTCAATAGGGCCAAATCCATAGCCTCGACCTGAGGAGAAGCTGTAATTATGGACAAACGAGTGGCTAAGACTGGTTGTGTTTGTCTGAGGAAAACAGAGTCAATCTACAAAAGTCTGCCATCTATGGGCTCTTGCTCTGTGCTGCACCTTTGCGTATTACAGTATACATTCGTTCAGTTTCTTTCGGTTACTCCACTCAGTTTAGAGGAAAACACTTGTGCAATCATATACTTTTCTCATTGAGACTGGTTCAAATGGCCCAAGCCAGAGAGGTTAGTTGAGTTGTAAGCACAGACAAATGTCTCTTGTTCTGCGGGCCCAAACTCTTGTGAAAGCTGACATGATGATGGAGAGAGTCCGGATGGGGCGTTGTCTCCAGGCCACAGTGCCATCCCCGGAGTAAAGCCACAGCGGATGAGAGCTCTGCACTTTCAGTTAATGCAAAAAAATAGAGAGGTAAGCCAAAGACTGTAGAATAGGGCGGTAGAGAGGGACTCCCTCACTCTAGTAGTCCACATTAAGGAGAGGAGAGAAGACACACAAGCCTGGCTTTTGTGGAGCGTGTATTCACAGAGCAAGTCGTGAATGGAGCACTGTCAATTTGCCAAAGTAGCTTGGATGATTAACATTTGAACTGTGGCATATCAAGAGCCCCCAGTGGATGAATGGCCATTATATCAGCCTCATTAGGGGACCCTATTCACAGACGCCAAGCACAAATTGCCCGGGCCCAACTGACAAGCATGGGCAGAGAGGGACAATGGGCAACCAAAAGTTAACAGTGTAGTACTTCGTAAAACAGCCCAACAACTCTGCAGATAAACAACATTCTGAGCAGTGGAGTTTGATGGAGAAAGTGTAGGGTGATTATTGAACTGATGGAGTCATGTGCTTCACAGTGAGAATGTGAATACACGAACGCACACACACACACACACACACACACACATATTGTAACAACGCCCCAAACTGAGAAGTGGTGTGATAACCTAACCATGAAATATTCTTACAAGCACATTTTTTTCTGGATAAAAGTTGACACTTGCTTTCTTACGGTTATCCTGAACATTCTTCCTCCAGGATGCACCAGACTGTTCAGTGGATTGAAAGGTATTTTGGGGGAAGCACAGGATTATTTTGGGAATCCAACCACCTGTCTTTGGACAAAAAAGGAATGAGTTGCTTTTCATTCAAACATGTCTTCTTATTTGACCTCTTACTTACTTTTGATTGTATTTACTGTTTACCATACCTATTGCCACTACTACTACACTGAATTGTACAAGTAACAGTCTGATTGAGCAATAGTTTGTTTTTTAAAGTTTAATTTTAAAATGTCACTTACCTAATGCACTTGTATCATATCACTCCTAATTCATGAGATTTCATGAAAATTCCTCTGTTCTTATGCTCTTAGAATTAAATGCACGGTACAAGCACAAGGCCTTTGGCTACCTATTAGCAATTCATCACTCTCTCTACTTATGGTCATAACGATAACATTTGTTTGAGTAATAAAATGTTAATTTACAATTTTCTTTAGTTAGCCCAGGAGACAGTCACAGCACATCTCTGTTGCATAAAAAAAAATAGAATTATAATTTCCCTTTTTCTTTGTATGTTTGTTTAACAAAAGCTATTAAAAGCAATGTTTCCATTGTGTGCACACTTCGCATATTGCCCAGAAGACATATTCCCCCCCAAAATGTGTGGGGATATAATTTGAGTCCATAGCTCAGTCTAAATATATTTTTGAGTGGTTACATTTCTCCAGCCCCATCCCTCCGCTGTTTACCAAAACAAATGGCTGGGTGTCTGCTTAGTTTTTGTTTGAGCTGCAGACTGCCCCTTTAAGACTTTATGGATGAAATATTACAGTATTATACAATGGGTGGGTCGAATCCTGAATGCTGATTGGTTAAAACAGCATTCCAGCCTTAGTCTATTACCACTGGTTAAATCTATGACATTAAAATGCCTATTTACTCTGTTCAATCTGACTGCGCATATCCACTGTCTCATCAGCCCAGCCAGGCAATTTATAAACTTGATCTCCTCTGTAAAAAGCATCTAGACTTTATCTCACATTTCTTTTAGACTAACATGTCGTTTTTTTCAGCTGAGATTTGTATAAACCTTGCTGTCTGTCTCTCCGACATTTGCAGCATTGCTTCAATATTCAAATTCGATCTCCAGCTGTTGCATATTAATGAACGAGTCGGGAGTCGGGATGAGACAGACAGGCAGGCAGCATTTCTCAGCCAGTCGAAATCATGAATCAGCATAATTTTTTATAGATATACTGTATATAAAGAGATATCTATAGAAAACAGGTAAAAGAAAACGAAGTGCAGCTAGCCTTTACAGCTTCAGTTAAAAGTGTTTGTGTTAGCTGTGTTGTTGGCTAGCTCCTCTGAACAACAATGTCCTGACGAGAGAGCACATTTTCTATGCCAGGTGAAATCGCGCCTCATTAGCTCATTGTTATGGATGTGTCCAAATAAGTGTCACTAGAAAACAGCTTAAACTAATGCAAATGCAGCTACTTTGTTGTTATTCAGGCTGCACTGTTTGACGTGACTAAGTTGGCCGTAGTTGGCTAGCTAGCAAGCAAAAGATAAGAACGTTGCCAGACAGTATGGCAATAGAACATTTAAAACAAACTACTGGGTCGTGTCCATAGATACAGAACAAAAATACTGAATGACTGGGTCGCGTCTCTGGTCAGGTTTGTAGGCCTCCTTGCTCGCACACGCTTTTTCAGTTCTGCCCACAGATTTTCTATAGGATTGAGGTCAGGGCTTTGTGATGGCCACTCCAATACCTTGACTTTGTTGTCCTTAAGCCATTTTGCCACAACTTTGGAAGTATGCTTGGGGTCATTGTCCATTGGAAGACCCATTTGCGACCATGCTTTAACTTCCTGACTGATGTCTTGAGATGTTGCTTCAATATATCCACATAATTTTCCTTCCTCATGATGCCATCTATTTTGTGAAGTGCACCTGTCCATCCTGCAGCAAAGCACACCCACAGCATGATGCTGCCACCCCGTGCTTCACGGTTGGGATGGTGTTCTTCGGGTTGCAAGAACCCCCTTTTTCCTCCAAACATAACGATGGTCATTATGGCCAAACAGTTCTATTTTTGTTTCATCAGACCAGAGGACATTTCTCCAAAATGTACGATCTTTGTCCTCATGTGCAGTTGCAAACCGTAGTCTGGCTTTTTTTATGGTGGTTTTGGAGTAGTGGCTTCTTCCTTGCTGAGCAGCCTTTCAGGTTATGTCGATATAGGACTCGTTTTACTGTGGATATAGATACATTTGTACCTGTTGTTTCCTCCAGCATCTTCACTAGGTCCTTTGCTGTTGTTCTGGGATTGATTTGCACTTTTCGCACCAAAGTACGTTCATCTCTAGGAGACAGAACGCGTCTCCTTCCTGAGCAGTATGACGGCTGCGTGGTCCCATGGTGTTTATACTTGCGTACTATTGATTGTACAGATGAACGTGGTACCTTCAATCGTATAGAAATTGCTCCCAAGGATGAACCAGACTTGTGGAGCTCTACAAAGGTCTTGGCTGATTTCTTTTGATTTTCCCATGCTGTCAAGCAAAGAGGCACTGAGTTTGAAGGTAGGCCTTGAAATACATCCACAGGTACACCTCCAATTGACTCAAATGATGTCAATTAGCCTATCAGAAGCTTCTAAAGCCATGATATCATTTTCTGGAATTTTCCAAGCTGTTTAAAGGCACAGTCAACTTAGTGTATGTAAACTTCTGACCCACTGGAATTGTGATACAGTGAATTATAAGTGAAATAATCTGTCTGTAAACAATTGTTGGAAAAATGACTTGTGTCATGCACAAAGTAGATGTCCTAACCGACTTGCCAAAACTATAGTTTATTAACAAGAAATTTGTGGAGTGGTTGAAAAAGGAGTTTTAATGACTCCAACCTAAGTGTATGTAAACTTCTGATTTCAACTGTATACTATTACATACAGTGGCTTGCAAAAAATATTCACCCCCCTTGGCATTTTTCCTATTTTGTTGCCTTACAAGCTGGAATTAAATTAGATTTTTGAGGGGTTTGTATCATTTGATTTACACAACATGCCTACCACTTTGAAGATGCAACATATTGTTTTGTTGTGAAACAAACAAGAAATAAGACACAAAAAAAAGAAAACTTGAGCGTGCATAACTATTCCCCCCACCTTTTATAGCAATTACAGCTGCAAGTCTCTTGGGGTATGTCTCTATAAGCTTGGCACATCTACTGGTATTTTGCCCATTCTTCAAGGCAATACTGCTCCAGTTCCTTCAAGTTGGATGGGGTTCCACTGGTGTACAGCAATCTCGGGGTGATGAGAGGTGTTGGGTTTGCTCCAGACATAGCGTTTTCCTTGATGGCCATAAAGCTCAATTTTATTCTCATCTGACCAGAGTACCTTCTTCCATATGTTTGGGGAGTCTCCCACATGGCTTTTGGCGAACACCAAACGTGTTTGCTTATTTTTTTCTTTAAGCAATGGCTTTTTTCTGCCCACTCTTCCTTAAAGCCCAGTTCTGTGGAGTGTACGGCTTAAAGTGGTCCTATGGACAGATACTCCAATCTCCGCTGTGGAGCTTTGCATCTCCTTCAGGGTTATCTTTGGTCTCTTTGTTGCCTCTGATTAAAACCCTCCTTGCCTGGTCTGTGAGTTTTGGTGGGCGGCCCTCTCTTGGCAGGTTTGTTGAGGTGCCATATTCTTTAAATTTTTTAATAATGGATTTAATGGTGCACCGTGGGATGTTCAAAGTTTCAGATATTTTTTTATAACACAACCCTGATCTGTACTTCTCCACAACTTTGTCCCTGACCTGTTTGGAGAGCTCCTTGGTCTTCATGGTGCCGCTTGCTTGGTGGTGCCCCTTGCTTAGTGGTGTTGCAGACTCTGGGGCCTTTCAGAACAGGTGTATATATACTGAGATCATGTGACACTTAGATTGCACACAGGTGAACTTCATTTCACTAATTATGTGACTTCTGGAGGTAATTGGTTGCACCAGATCTTATTTAGGGGCTTCATAACAAAGGGGGTGAATACATATGCACGCACCACTTTTCCGTTATTTAGAATTTTTTGAAACAAGTTATATTTTTCATTTCACTTCACCAATTTGGACTATTTAGTGTATGTCCATTACATGAAATCCAAATAAAAATCAATTTAAATTACAGGTTGTAATGCAACAAAATAGGAAAAATGCCAAGGGAGATTAATACTTTTGCAAGGCACTGTACATAATAGTATACATTTCAACTATCCCCCACTTTATTTCCAAAGACCCCTCTACATCAAGTAATGTGAGTCATATGTATTCATACCCAGGTACAGAGTATAATTCCAGTTGTGAAGAGGGTGGTTGTGTTGCCTTAATAATTTACCAGGCAGGCTATGTTTACACAATTACACTCCATTCAAAGTTTATTTGTAGAGCTTCACTTAACCCACAGCTGGACTCCTGGTGAGCTGAATTAATATATCTCCCACTTCACGACATTTTGTACTCAGCTAATCTAATATTCATGAATTACTAATGGCCAGTAAATACTTATGCCTCGAAGTAATGGAAATGCTTATCGAAGCATGTAGTATTACTTTGTTGCTCTGTGTGATGATGTTAGTCGGGAAGCCACATGATACATTTGAACCCGAGGGCAGTGATATGCAATGTGTAGCTTATGTTGGTGTGTTATGTGTGTGACAAACTTAATACAGTAAATCCGTGTTCTGGAGTTAGTTATTTGAGTTAGCATTCAAAAGAGATAAACGAAAGGAGCTTAAAAAGAGGAGAATCTCAAATATAAAATATATTTTGATTTGTTTAACACTTTTTTGGTTACTACATGATTCCATATGTGTTATTTCATAGTTTTGATGTCATCGCTATTATTCTACAATGTAGAAAATAGTAAAAATAAAGTAAAACCCTTGAATGAGTAGGTGTTCTAAAACTTTTGACTGGTACTGTACTTCTTTATTTTCTGGGGAGCAGGTGTGCTCTTCTTATCTGTAAGTAAACACCATAAGGGCTGCTATGTTCCATTTTAACCTCCTGTCTTGCAAGGCCTATTTGAAAGTGTTATCAGATGAAGTTAATCCCATCCCGAAAAACTGTAAATACTATAGGCTTCCTAATTTCTTTCCCTTATCTGTTATTCTTTCACTTCTGTACAGTGGCTTGCGAAAGTATTCATCCCCCTTGGCATTTTTCCTATTGTGTTGCCTTACAACCTGGAATTAAAATAATAATACTTTTTTTGGGGTTTGTATTATTTGATTTACACAACATGCCTACCACTTTGAAGATGCAACATATTTTTTATTATGAAACAAACAAGAAATAAGACAAAAAAACAGAAAAATTGAGCGTGCATAACTATTCAACCCCCTCCCCCCCAATGCCACCTTTTGCAGCAATTACAGCTGCAAGTCTCTTGGGGTATGTCTCTATAAGATTGGCACATGTAGCTACTGGTATTTTGCCCATTCTTCAAGGCAAAACTGCTCCATCTCCTTCAAGTTGGATGGTTTCCGCTGGTGTACAGCAATCTTTAAGACATACCACAGATTCCATAGATTGCAAAATAGTTGGGAAGAGATTTTTGACGTACCGATTCCATGGCATAGTGTTTATGAATTGATACGTAAAACGACGCTGGATTCAAAAATTAGAATTTTTCAATTTAAATTATTATATAAAATTCTTGCTACCAATAGAATGTTATTTATATGGGGAATACAATCTTCCCAGCTCTGCAGATTTTACTGCGAAGAGACAGAATCATTAGATCATTTGTTTTGGTACTGTCCATTTGTAGCTTGTTTTTGAACACAGGTCCAGGAATGGCTAAAGGATTGCAATATTTACCTGGAGCTAACTCTGCAGATAGCACTACTGGGTGATCTGAAAAGTCATAGTCAATCGATCAATAATATAATAATACTTTTAGCAAAAATGTTTATTTTCAATTTACGATCTGTAGAAACAATGAGAATAGAAAGGTTCAGAACTTTTGTAAAACATCACAGTACAGTTGAAAAATATATGGCAAATAGAAATCCAATATGGATGGTGTTAAGAGATAGATGGGAGGTGTTGAATGGAGCTGAAGGATGGGACTAATAACAACAACTAATAACAACAAGATAACTAATGAAAAGCATACTGTGTCTATAATAAGTATATAGGTTATAGGTTGAGAGCTTTTGTGAAAGAGCACAGTTAGAAAAATATGGCATATAGAAGCAAACCAGATGGACAACATGAAAATGATCGGAGGAAGTTCAGGAGTAAAAACAAACAAAATATAATTATTGTAGAATTTGACTGTGTCCATAAAATGTATATAGCATGTATGTGCTGGAAGTAGAGGCCTAAGCGTTGTTGTTCACTAGTTTACTCCAATTGGGGAAGGGG
This sequence comes from Coregonus clupeaformis, assembly GCF_020615455.1. NCBI lineage: Eukaryota > Metazoa > Chordata > Actinopteri > Salmoniformes > Salmonidae > Coregonus > Coregonus clupeaformis. Next base: position 117,176 of record NW_025534542.1, on the reverse strand, counting down.
TGGTGGGGTTGGAAAGTAATGAAGGGAAATATAATTTTAGAAAGGATATGTATGTGTGTATGGATGTATGTATATATCTATGTATGTATATATGTATGTATGTATGTATATATATGTGTGTGTATGTGTAATATATATATATATATATTATACTGTATATACAGTGGGGAGAACAAGTATTTGATACACTGCCGATTTTGCAGGTTTTCCTACTTACAAAGCATGTAGAGGTCTGTAATTTATATCATAGGTACACTTCAACTGTGAGAGACGTAATCTAAAACAAAAATCCAGAAAATCACATTGTATGATTTTTAAGTAATTAATTTGCATTTTATTGCATGACATAAGTATTTGATCACCTACCAACCAGTAAGAATTCCGGCTCTCACAGACCTGTTAGTTTTTCTTTAAGAAGCCCTCCTGTTCTCCACTCATTACCTGTATTAACTGCACCTGTTTGAACTCGTTACCTGTATAAAACACACCTGTCCACACACTCAATCAAACAGACTCCAACCTCTCCACAATGGCCAAGACCAGAGAGCTGTGTAAGGACATCAGGGATAACGCCAAGGAGGATGAATACTTTTGCAAGGCACAGTATCTCTCTTCTGTTAAACATCAGCGTCATCTTGTTTGATAGGCATGTTTACCCGAGCTCTGGATGGAATTAATTAGTCATAATTGTCACAAGCTGGGCTTGAACTCAGGTCTCAGATGTGGAGAGTTGGGTGTTCTACCCCTTAGCCACAGAGGAGGTATAGTAGGACCCAAACGAAACACCCAAGGCAATACTCCAGGCAAAGTAGATTTAATATGAAAAAAAGGTATTTCTTTGCACTTCAAAAATAATCCAACAAACGTTCTTCTCAGAAAGAGGTATACTAACAGAGGTACAGTAAACAAAACAGGAGGACAAAACAAAATAACTCCACGAGGGGAGAAAAACCAAATAAAGATAACTTAGAAAAGCTTACTCGGAAAGACTCTGTGGGACACAGCAGGAGACACATAGCCAGGACTCAAAAACCAAGTGAGGAACAAGGGGAAAAAACACAGCTAAAATACTCTAGGGGAAACAAGGCACAGGTGACCTGGATAAAGCTAATAAGGACACACGAGGAAGAACTAAGGCAGAGGGGAACACAGATGACCTCTAGAGGCCCGGAGACAAACAGGAGGCAGGAAGCTGACAGGACCCCCTCCTCTAGGAACGACTCCTGACGTTCCTTCCAGAACACCCTGGCCCCAGGGTGCGAAACTCTCGGATCAAACCTGGGTCCAGGATGTCCTTGGCTGGAACCCAGGAGCGCTCCTCTGGCCCGTAGCCCTCCCAGTCCACCAGATACTGCAGAGAGTTCTGGACCCTCCGGGAGTCCAGTGTCCGGCGCACTGTGTAGGCTGGCTGGCCGTCAATGATCCTGGGAGGTGGCGGGGGTCTGCGTGGGGGGGCAAAGGGAGAAGACAAGACAGGTTTTAGTAGTGAAACATGGAAAGTGGGGTTAATTCTAAGGGAGCGAGGGAGAACCAAACGATAAGAAACAGGGTTAACTTTTCTTGCTATGCGGAAAGGGCCGATGTATTTCTGGGAAAGCTTCTTGGATTCGACCCGGAGGGGCAGGTTCTTGGTGGCCAACCAAACTCTCTGACCAGCTCGGAAACTAGGGGCCGTCCGGCGGCGGCGATTAGCCTGACTTTGGTATCTCTGGGAGGTCCGAAGGAGGGTACGCCTGGCCTTCTTCCAGGTCCGCCTACAGCGTTGGACAAAGCGCTGGGCCGAGGGAACACCAACTTGCGCCTCTTCCTCTGGAAATAATGGAGGGGTGTATCCGAACTGGCATTCGAAGGGGGACAATCCGGTGGCTGAGGACTGGAGGGTGTTGTGGGCATATTCAGCCCAAATGATATAGGTGGCCCAAGACGTGGGATTACTGGCCGCCATACACCGCATGGTGGTCTCCAGATCCTGATTAATCCGTTCCGTTTGGCCATTAGACTCTGGATGGAACCCAGACGATAGGCTGGCTGTGGCCCCAACAAGCCTGCAGAAGGACCCCCAAAACCGGGACGAGAATTGGGGACCTCGGTCGGAGACAACGTCCAGGGGAATTCCAAATATCCGGAAGACATGGTTCATGAGGAGCTCAGCAGTCTCCTTGGCCGAGGGCAGCTGGGCAGGGGAATAAACCGGGCAGCCTTAGAGAACCGGTCAACAACCACTAGGATGACTGTGTTGCCCTGGGATGGAGGAAGTCCCGTAACAAAATCCAGAGAAAGGTGTGACCATGGCCTGCGAGGAACAGGTAAGGGATGGAGCAGTCCCTGGGGTCGCTGACGTGTCGACTTTCCCTGGTTGCACACAGGGCAGGCCCCAACATAGACCTGCACGTCCTTCTTGATGGACGGCCACCAAAACCGCCGCTGGAGGAATTCCAGTGTGCGAGCACTACCCGGATGGCATGTCAAGGGCGACTCATGATCCCACTGCAAGACGCGGGCCCGAACAGAGAGAGGAACGTACAGGCGTCCGGCAGGACCACCGCCTGGATCGGGCTCATGGACAAGGGCCTCTCGTACCCCTCTTTCTAGTTCCCACTGAAGAGGTGCGACGATCCTAGACCTCGGAATAATCGATGCCAAGGGCTTCTCTTGTATCTCGGGAGAATAGGCTCGAGACAGGGCATCCGGCTTGACGTTCTTGGTGCCAGGTCTGTAAGACAGGAGAAACTGGAATCGATTAAAAAAAGGGACCATCGTGCTTGCCGAGGGTTCATCCGCTTAGCCTGTTGGAGATATTCCAGGTTCTTGTGGTCTGTGAGAACCTGGAAAGGATGCTGAGCCCCCTCAAGCCAATGGCGCCACTCTTCCAAGGCCAGTTTTACCGCCAGCAACTCTCGATCCCCCACGTGGTAGTTGCGCTCGGCCTCAGACAGGCGGCGAGACATGAAGGCACAAGGGTGTAATCTCCCATCCTCACCCCTCTGTGACAGGACGGCTCCCACCCCCCACCTCTGAGGCGTCCACCTCCACCACGAAAGGTCTTTCTGGGTCAGGGATCACCAGAATCGGAGCAGAAGTGAAGCGGCGCTTGAGATCCTCGAAGGCCCCTGCTGCTTCCGGACCCCAGTGAATCTTGGTCCCTCCTCCCTTGGTAAGCGTCGTCAAGGGGGCTACCACAGAGCTGAAATTCTTAATGAACTTCCGATAGAAGTTAGAAAAGCCAATGAACCGTTGAACCTCCTTGACCGTGGCAGGTGTGGGCCAGCTGTGGACCGCTTTGACCTTCTTGGGATCCATCTCTAGGTGGCCGGGAGTGACAATAAACCCGAGAAACTGAGTCTGGGAAACATGAAATTCACACTTCTCAGGTTTAACGTAGAGGTGATTGTCAAGGAGCCTCTGGAGAACCCTGCTAACATGCCCCTCATGCTCCTTCAGTGACCTCGAGAAGATGAGGATATCGTCCAGGTACACGAAGACGAACAGATTAAGCATATCCCGGAGAACATCATTAATCAGGGCTTGGAATACTGCGGGGGCATTGGTGAGCCCGAACGGCATCACCCGATATTCATAGTGCCCCGTGGGCGTGTTGAAGGCCGTCTTCCATTCGTCTCCTGGCCGGATCCGCACGAGATGGTAAGCATTGCGGAGATCCAGTTTAGTAAAAATGGAAGCCCCTTGAAGCCGCTCAAAAGCAGTGGCCATGAGAGGAAGGGGGTATCGATTCCGAACCGTGATCTTGTTGAGTCCCCGGTAATCAATACAAGGCCTAAGACCCCCGTCTTTCTTTTCAACAAAAAGAAGCCCGCCCCAGCCGGGGAAGTAGAGGCACAGATGAGGCCGGCTGCCAAGGACTCCTTAATGTAGGTGTCCATAGCTGAGTGCTCGGGGGAGGATAAGGAAAAGATCCGACCTCTAGGAGGGCAGCAACCAGGGAGTAGATCAATGGCACAGTCATACGTGCGGTGAGGCGGTAAGGAAGTAGCCCGGGACTTGCTGAACACTGCCTTGAACCGATGGTAAACACTGGGGACTCGGGAGACGTCAACAGACTCTTGAAACTGGGTACTAGGGGCTGAGGGACTCTGAAGCATGCAGGTGAGTTGGCAAGTGGGACCCCAGCTTAGAATGGTGCCAGTAGGCCAGTCGATCTGGGGATTATGTCTGCATAGCCAAGGGTGACCCAGGATAATAGGATACTCGGGGAGTCAATGAGATAGAAGGTCTCCTCCTGCTGGTGTTGAAAGATGGTAAGTCGCAGGGACTGAGTCGCCTCTGTAACCTTTCCTGGTTCCAGAGGTCTGCCATCTAAGGCTGTAACTGCCTGGGGTTGAGGAAGTAGTTGGGTAGGGATCTTAAGTTCCTTAGCCAAGGTTAAATCCAGGAAATCACCTGCGGCACCGGAATCAATCATAGCCTGGACCCGATGCTGGTGGCCCTTCCAGGACAGAGTGGCTGGGATAGCTAAGACAGCGTTAGTAGGAGGAGCTCTAATTTTCCCCATCACAGCCCTCCTGTAGCTAGGCGGGGACAGGCGTTTCCCGAAAGCTCGGGGCAAGTGGAGCGGAAGTGGCCGGCGACCCCGCAGTAGAGGCACCGACGCTCCCTCATGCGACGTTCCCTTTCGTTGGGAGAAAGCCTGGAACGGCCTAACTGCATGTTCTCCGGGGAATCCTGGAGCAGTTCAGGAGCCGGGGAAGCTCTGAATGACGGAGCCCAAACAGGAGAAACAGAGCTGCTCAGAGGAACTTGGGACTGAGACCCCTGGCGGCGAGCCGTTCTCCGCTCTCTTAGACGATTGTCCAGGCGGATGGCCAAGGCTATGAGGGACTCGAGATCCCCAGCTGGTTCTCGGGTGGCTAACTCATCTTGAAGGGGCTCAGACAACCCTCCCTGAAAACAGACCCTCAGCGCTTCATCATTCCATCCGCTCCTTGCTGCTATGGTCCGGAATTCAATGGCAAAATCTGCCGTGCTCTGGGGACCCTGACGGAGAGACAGTAGGCGCTTGGAAGCTTCCCGCCCACTGACAGGATGATCGAACACCCGCTTGAACTCTTCTACAAATGCAGTGTAGGAGTCACAACAGGCCTCCTGGGACTGCCACACCGCAGAGGCCCAGGAGAGCGCCTTGTCTGAAAGAAGGGTAATGATGTAGGCAATCTTGGAACGGTCTGTGGGAAAACTTGAGGGTTGGAGCTCGAAGGTGAGGGAGCATTGGGTGAGGAAACCCTGGCAAGAGCTTGGATCCCCAGAAAAGGGCTTGGGAGGTGGTAGTCGGGGCTCCGCCGATGGAGAAGGCCTGTCGTCACTGGGGGTGACCTGGAGTAAGGGGAAGGACCAGGGAGGCGTTCAAAGAGCTGGCGGAGGGAACTCATCATATCGGCCAGGAGTTGAGAATGACTAGCCATCAGCTCTTCCTGTCGGCTGAGAACGGCTTCATGGCGCTGGAAAGATGCCTCATGTCGAGCGATCACCTCCAACAGGTCCTTGGAACTGAGTGTTTCTGGGTCCATGATTGACTTGGTTTTTCTGTCACAAGCTGGGCTTGAACTCAGGTCTCAGATGTGGAGAGTTGGGTGTTCTACCCCTTAGCCACAGAGGAGGTATAGTAGGACCCAAACGAAACACCCAAGGCAATACTCCAGGCAAAGTAGATTTAATATGAAAAAAAGGTATTTCTTTGCACTTCAAAAATAATCCAACAAAAGTTATTCTCAGAAAGAGGTATACTAACAGAGGTACAGTAAACAAAACAGGAGGACAAAACAAAATAACTCCACGAGGGGAGAAAAACCAAATAAAGATAACTTAGAAAAGCTTACTCGGAAAGACTCTGTGGGACACAGCAGGAGACACATAGCCAGGACTCAAAAACCAAGTGAGGAACAAGGGGAAAAAACACAGCTAAAATACTCTAGGGGAAACAAGGCACAGGTGACCTGGATAAAGCTAATAAGGACACACAAGGAAGAACTAAGGCAGAGGGGAACACAGATGACCTCTAGAGGCCCGGAGACAAACAGGAGGCAGGAAGCTGACAATAATTAAGCGTTTACTTGATCAGGAGAAAAAAAAAGGATTATGTGAAGTCAGATTAAAGGGAGCTGAGTTGATACCAGCGAAGCAGATTATCAAGCGCTGCCAGGCAAAGCAGGCTGTGTTTGGAGCCGGCCCCCTTCTGATCGCTATCTCGTTAGCACTTTATTCGTCAAATGCCTGCTAATGCCTTAAACAAACTCGGCTTAATCCAGACTCCTCAGCAGGACCACTACTCTGGAGATGCCTTATTGACAGCTTGCTGATAAAAGGGTGAGGGGTAACTGGGTTTGAATAGCCTTTGGTACAATGCTCTGCCTCAGTCTACTAGTCATTATTATTACATTGAACCAAGGCCAGCTCTGTTACCCTTCTAAACCCTATCATTACTCAGAGTCAAGCAGTAATTTGATATGTAAATCTCACAGGTTTTTACCATGCTGTAGCGACGGTAAGACTTACTGTATTACTGGTGCTGCTAACACAATCCCTTTAGGTGAAACACTGATAGAAGATGATGCATTTTGCTCTAATATCTTGGTTATCCTTTGTGAGGGTGAGGTATACAGAGGCTGTCAGCTCCTGTCTAGTATGTGAGTTGTTCTCCATAACACAGAGAGATATTTTCAAAATACTGTGTGTACAAACGTGCTGGTAAACGTTACACTAGCTGTCACACTGTAGTCCTTCATCAACTTGTTCATCTTGTAAATGCTAATATCGTAGGAGGAGAAGAGGAAAACTTTGATGCTGAAATTCACTTACCAAATTTCCGTCAATGTAAGGTGATTGAATACACATTGCACAGCGTACACTTTATTAAAAAGCATATTCCTAAAGATATGCCTGACTAGGAATTCTCCACATTGTCTGTTTGTGTTCATTGTCTTTCCTGTCGAATTACAGTACAATGTAAACAAATCAACATGGTTCCTTAGAGGACCTATGTTGAATTATATAGTGTGTATTATATGGTGTATTGTACAGGTTAAAGCATGCTTCGGTTTGGCTGAACCTAATGAGTGTGCTCGCATTCTCCCTTAAAATACAGTAAAAAAATTAAAACGGCAATAGTACTGTTTGTCAATTTTGAGACGCCATAGCCAATATACACTTCCTCAAAAGATTCAGAATGAACCTAATATAACTCAAGATTTAATTTAGATGTTTTTGCCAAGGCGGTCTTAGTCACGTAATTTTGCATCAGACTAGGATGTTTGGCACAGTATTTCTGAAGTGAAAAAATTTAGTTGTTGACAATTTCATTTTTGACCAGTGGCCGACGAGGGGGCATAGACTTTGGCTACCGACCTTGGCTTGCCTCGAGAAAAAATGCTGTGTTCCCGAACAGCTGAAAAAAAACACTTGCCGAAGTCTAAAACAAACAAAAACGTCACAAAATGTCATCATATATGCACTAACTGTTCGGCCGGGAAGCATGCAAATCCCTTGTGAGGAGAATCCCTTACAGTATTTTCTTTGTAATTTTGCATGTTGCTGGAAACAATCTTATCAATGAATAATACCATCTTCTGTAGAGTTTCTGTTAAAGCACGAGTTAGGAAATCAAAGAATGGCTAATCATAAGAGGTGATCTGTTTTTCTCTTCTGTTACAACAGGGGTTGCCTCATCTCCTAATGTATAATGTATGTGGAAAATGGTCACAAACTCAACACAAAGGGGAAACCTGGGCATAAGCATAACAGATGGGGAAAGTCGACAGGAGTTATGGCTTTGGAACGTTTGTGAGGCATGATTTGCATATGTTTTAATGCCATAAATTACTGGGCTATCTGGAGATGAAATTATACATTTGTCATATCACCTAGTATATTAAGGTCTAAGAATGTACAGTGGAATGCACAACTGATCTCTGTACCTTTGTTCATTTCCATTTCAAAGATCACACAATTCTAATAGGACATCATGTTCCTCAATTTAGTTTGTCATACTGTAAGTATGTAAAGACCTCTGGGGTAGAACTCTGACCATTCGGATTCCTATAGTATTTTGCAAGTATATTACTCTATAGATTGATGTATTATGGTGAAAATGCAGGCTTTCAAATCACAGGCCTAAAACAGTACACTTTAAAATATGGAAAAAGTATACACCACATACCTGTCAATCTTTAAGTGCACGTGACAGCCATGATTTACACCTACAATACAGGTGACACAAAAATGTATTGCGCAATGATTGAATTCCAGCCACTCACAGAAAGATCCTCACACCAACAGTACAGTATGTATTGCATCACAGTTTAGTGGTAACTACAGTACATATGCAGATGTATGTGTTGCCCAATTAAAATATCAAAAAGGAACATGAAAGCTTAAACTGTTCTCACTAATTTTACTCCCTTCCCAAAATACATAACTAAACCACGATACCGTTTAAATGTCGCAAAGGGAAACCAACACAGGGCTCCAGTGACTTTGATCTGTCTGATAAGGTATGCCTGGTTTTGCTTTTGATGATCAAGTGCAGTCCTCCCCTTACAATGACAGCTTTCAACTTTTAGTCACACATTTTACCATTAATTGCCATGTTTGTGGAACTTGCCAAACAAAATGGCAGTAAATTGCTTTTGCCGGAGGAACAACGACTAACAACTTAGCCTGCTGAACATCACAGATAGAAATGTCATGACCAGATCAGTTGACATGATTCCTAACTATACATGCCAGAGAGTCAACTCTGTTTTACACAATCTATCTGATAACTTCATATGAAGTTGCTCATATACCTATGTTGTAACGACGTAATTACTAAAGTGCTGGAAAGCAACATTTATTTTTGTAAAAAAATGCATCTACTCAAAATTTAATGAGGTAATCATGCAACATATTGACTTTAATTCATTCATTACCCAACTAATACAGTGTATAGAGTTTTTCTCATCTTGTTCGTATTACCTAAACCTCTGTTTCAGCGTTCTAAGTAGTGTATCAGTATATGTGAGTTATCTTTCAAAAACAGACCACCTTTCTTTGTCAAAACACAACGCTAGCAAATCTAATAAGGACGTCAAGGAAGCATGCGGTTTGTATAATTTGAAAAAGGCACTCAGGTGAAAACATAGCAACAGCCTCAGTTTTCTGTGGAAAATCATGTTTGATGTCAATCCTAATGCTCTGGAAAATCGTTGAATTGATGAATATGCCATCTGCATTTTCATCTTTGCTTCTTCTAAAACTTTGACAGAAGTAGCAGAGTAGTAGCGCCATGTTTATTCTGGTTGTGTACTGAAGCAGCAGCCTATTTGTAGACATCTGTGTCTAAAATAAAAAGAACATCAAAGTAGATGCATGTTACATGGCTGTCTGCATGACAGAAAGATATATATATATATTCTGTATGTCTTTGTTTCATGAGTCATCATGGATAAAACACAATCACAGTAGGCTACTACAGTGATGTACATTATATGCCTTGGGCTATCACAGTAGTTCAGAAAGGAAACAACACGTGTACATTCAACCATTTATTAGCAAAGACTACAATGGATAGTCTTGGCGTTTGGTTCTGCTCCTTCAGGGTAGCTTACTGCCAGAGCGAAGCATCATATAAAGATAATAAAATAACTACAGGTGTTGCTATACCAAATCCCCTGAAAGAACAAACACAGAACCCAGACAGGTGGAGGCTGGGGTGGTGGTGGGACATCCGAAAACAGCAAGCATAGCGTGTAACAGCTAGTTAAAGCAGCAACGGCAAATTCAATTTGAGCATTGTCAGTTTGGTTAAAGGAAGGTATTCTTTCAGGGGGTAAATGCACTAAATTCTAAATAGGCTAGTGAATTCCAGCAGTCAGTAAGACCAGATTATGCCGCATTAAATCTGTTTTGCTGTAGGGATACATGTCATATTAAGTTACGTTGCGATGGAAATGTATCGCTTGAGGATTTGAGACCTCGCAAACATTTAATGTGGCAGCCCTATCTGAGGCTGAGGCAGAAGCAGTGGGATAAGACTCGGAGGAGAATGTTTCTCTCCCAACACACCCTTGGGGCAAGCTGGCTGTCGCTGCCGCTCTGCAGCAGAATCAAGCCTCCACTTTGATTTGTGTAAGATAGGCCCAGGTCCTCATGAGGCTTAACCCTCTCATTGTTTCCTGCGCACAGAGTGTGCCATGTGGGGATCATTTAGAGATCAGACCTGATATAGTGGAAGTTAGTACAACAACTATGTTTTCACGTGAAAGCCTATGGGAAAGAGGAGATACATATTTTTAGATGGGTTCAAGAATGAAAGGTTCCCATGACAACCATAGATCTTTGTAGAAAAGTTGAGGGGCTCTGTTTCAAACGGCTGATTAGTAAAAGGTACTTGCAAGGGAGGAAGTGCTTGACTCGTTCAAAGCGGAAGGCAGCTGTGTGTGATTGGAGCCAATCAATTTATCTGATTGCAGTCATTTCAGAAGAGCCCTGTTTGTTTCAACAATATCAGAGAGAAATCCTCAAATTTCCAACAAAAATAATACATTCTTGAAATCCTACGTTTGGTTCCTCGAGACATCACTACCTAAGATAGATGAGTAGGTAGGATCTGCCCTTATGCACTGGTACAGGATTATATATTTTGTCATCCCCTAATGGTTATTGCTCCCCAAAGAATGATGTGTATCCCCAAACAAAGAGACCCTGCTCTTAGAGGAACTCAGCTACTTTACTATTAGGGAAACCTAGAATTGCTGTTCACAAAAATGCTGGGATGCTATTTGTTTATGAAGGCACTCCTATCCATCTCTGTCATCTTTTCAGGGTCAGGCAGAGGACACAATAGGCTAATAACAAAATTAGCCTTGATCAAATTACCTCAGCCTTGGTGGTTAATAATACCGCAAAGTTCAGTACCCCCCGAAGCCAACAATACAAGTTTATAGGATGTTCTTAGTGCAGTCTAAGTTAAATTAACTTTGAAATTACAGGCTCATAATGGTTATGAGTTCCCACCCCTGGGCCACTATTATAAGTTAAATACTATAGTTTCCCCAATATATTCCCAAATTCCACCTTGCAAAGGAAAACGATGCCTTCTTCTTTAGTTTCATCGTATACAGTGGCTTGCGAAAGTATTCACCCCCCTTAGCATTTTTCTTATTTTGTTGCCTTACAAGCTGGAATTAAAATTGATTTTTGTGGGGTTTGTTTCCTTTGATTTACACACCATGCCTACCACTTTGAAGATGCAACATATTTTTTATTGTGAAACAAACAAGAAATAAGACCAAAAAAATGAAAACTTGAGCGTGCATAACTATTTACCCCACCAAAGTCAATACTTTGTAGAGCCACCTTTTGCAGCAATTACAGCTGCAAGTATCTTGGGGTAGGTCTCTATAAGCTTGGCAGATCTAGCCATTGGGATTTTTGCCCATTCTTCAAGGCAAAACTGCTCCAGCTCCTTCAAGTTGGATGGGTTCCGCTGGTGTACAGCAATCTTTAAGTCATACCACAGTTTCTCAATTGGATTGAGGTCTGGGCTTTGACTAGGCCATTCTACGACATTTAAATGTTTCCCCTTAAACCACTCAAGTGTTGCTTTAGCAGTATGCTTAGGGTCATTGTCCTGCTGGAAGGTGAACCTCCGTCCCAGTCTCAAATCTCTGGAAGACTGAAACAGGTTTCCCTCAAGAATTTCCCTGTATGGTGGTGCACCATCCATCATTACTTCAATTCTGACTAGTTTTCCAGTCCCTGCCGATGTAAAATATTCCCACAGCAGGATGCTGCCACCACCATGCTTCACTGTGGGGATGGTGTTCTCGGGGTGATGAGAGGTGTTGGGTTTGCGCTAGACATCGCGTTTTCCTTGATGGCCAAAAAGGTCAATTTTAGTCTCATCTGACCAGAGTACCTTCTTCCATATGTTTGGGGAGTCTCCCACATGCCTGTTTGCTTATTTTTTTCTTTAAGCAATGGCTTTTTTCTGGCCACTCTTCCGTAAAGCCCAGCTCTGAGGACTGTACGGCTTAAAGTGGTCTCTTTGGTCTCTTTGTTGCCTCTCTGATTAATGCCCTCCTTGCCTGGTCCGTGAGTTTTGGTGGGCGGCCCGCTCTTGGCAGGTTTGTTGTGGTGCCATATTCTTTCCATTTTTTTATAATGGATTTAATTGTGCTCCGTGGGATGTTCAAAGTGTCTGATTTTTTTTTATAACCCAACCCTGATCTGTACTTTTCCACAACTTTGTCCCTGACCTGTTTGGAGAGCTCCTCAGTCTTCATGGTGCCGCTTGCTTGGTGGTGCCCCTTGCTTAGTGGTGTTGCAGACTCTGGAGCCTTTCAGAACAGGTGTATATATACTGAGATCATGTGACAGATCATGTGACACTTAGATTGCACACAGGTGGACTTTATTTAACTAATTATGTGACTTCTGAAGGTAATTGTTTGCACCAGATCTTATTTAGGGGCTTCATAGCAAAGGGGGTGAATACATACAGTGGGGAAAAAAAAGTATTTAGTCAGCCACCAATTGTGCAAGTTCTCCCACTTAAAAAGATGAGAGAGGCCTGTAATTTCCATCATAGGTACACGTCAACTATGACAGACAAATTGAGAAAAGAAAATGCAGAAAATCACATTGTAGGATTTTTTATGAATTTATTTGCAAATTATGGTGGAAAATAAGTATTTGGTCACCTACAAACAAGCAAGATTTCTGGCTCTCACAGACCTGTAACTTCTTCTTTAAGAGGCTCCTCTGTCCTCCACTCGTTACCTGTATTAATGGCACCTGTTTGAACTTGTTATCAGTATAAAAGACACCTGTCCACAACCTCAAACAGTCACACTCCAAACTCCACTATGGCCAAGACCAAAGAGCTGTCAAAGGACACCAGAAACAAAATTGTAGACCTGCACCAGGCTGGGAAGACTGAATCTGCAATAGGTAAGCAGCTTGGTTTGAAGAAATCAACTGTGGGAGCAATTATTAGGAAATGGAAGACATACAAGACCACTGATAATCTCCCTCGATCTGGGGCTCCACGCAAGATCTCACCCCGTGGGGTCAAAATGATCACAAGAACGGTGAGCAAAAATCCCAGAACCACACGGGGGGGACCTAGTGAATGACCTGCAGAGAGCTGGGACCAAAGTAACAAAGCCTACCATCAGTAACACACTACGCCGCCAGGGACTCAAATCCTGCAGTGCAAGACGTGTCCCCCTACTTAAGCCAGTACATGTCCAGGCCCGTCTGAAGTTTGCTAGAGTGCATTTGGATGATCCAGAAGAGGATTGGGAGAATGTCATATGGTCAGATGAAACCAAAATAGAACTTTTTGGTAAAAACTCAACTCGTCGTGTTTGGAGGACAAAGAATGCTGAGTTGCATCCAAAGAACACCATACCTACTGTGAAGCATGGGGGTGGAAACATCATGCTTTGGGGCTGTTTTTCTGCAAAGGGACCAGGACGACTGATCCGTGTAAAGGAAAGAATGAATGGGGCCATGTATCGTGAGATTTTGAGTGAAAACCTCCTTCCATCAGCAAGGGCATTGAAGATGAAACGTGGCTGGGTCTTTCAGCATGACAATGATCCCAAACACACCGCCAGGGCAACGAAGGAGTGGCTTCGTAAGAAGCATTTCAAGGTCCTGGAGTGGCCTAGCCAGTCTCCAGATCTCAACCCCATTGAAAATCTTTGGAGGGAGTTGAAAGTCCGTGTTGCCAAGCGACAGCCCCAAAACATCACTGCTCTAGAGGAGATCTGCATGGAGGAATGGGCCAAAATACCAGCAACAGTGTGTGAAAACCTTGTGAAGACTTACAGAAAACGTTTGACCTGTGTCATTGCCAACAAAGGGTATATAAAAAAGTATTGAGAAACTTTTGTTATTGACCAAATACTTATTTTCCACCATAATTTGCAAATAAATTCATAAAAAATCCTACAATGTGATTTTCTGGATTTTTTTCCCTCATTTTGTCTGTCATAGTTGACGTGTACCTATGATGAAAATTACAGGCCTCTCTCATCTTTTTAAGTGGGAGAATTTGCACAATTGGTGGCTGACTAAATAAAAGTTTTCCCCACTGTATGCACGCACCACTTTTCCGTTATTTTTTAGAATTTTTTGAAAAAAGTTATTTTTTTCATTTCACTTCACCAATGTGGACTATTTTGTGTATGTCCATTATATGAAATCCAAATAAAAATCCATTTAAATTACAGGTTGTAATGCAACTAAAATAGGAAAAACGCCAAGGGGGCTGAATACTTTTGCAAGGCACTGTATCTCTTGTTTACCGACCTTTTCATTTTACCGTGTCTGAATTGATTTCCTGTTTTTCTTTGCTGAGCACACATATTATCAGGGATATTCTACCTTTATGGTCTTTACATATGAAGTTGAAGTGTTTACCAAGGCAGTATAGATTCAGTATCTTGGTCAAGGGCAGAGAAGAAGCAATAACATACCCACCTGGGATTTGATCATGTCAATATGTGGTCAATTGCCTCTCTACCTTCGGACCAGACTGCCTACCTTCCAGTCAGATGTATATGCACAGAGCGCAGCCCTCAGTCTGTCAAGTGGAGTTATCAGAGCCTGGGAGAGAGGCCTCCATTGTTTGTGAAAGCCGAGGTCATTGTCACACCGCATCTCTAGCCACAAGGGGAAATCGGACAGGAAAGCTTCTAAAGTGATCTTATCCTTTGTGTTAAGAGAGAGAAAGAGATCAAATCAAATGTTATTGTCACACCCTGATCTGTTTCACCGGTCTTTGTGATTGTCTCCACCCCCCTCCAGGTGTCACCCATCTTCCCCATTATCTCCAGTGTATTTATACCCGTGTTCTCTGTCTGTTGCCAGTTCATTTTGTTTCGTCAAGCCTACCAGCGGTTTCCCCCTTGCTTCTGTCTTTCTCAAGTTCCTGTTTTCTAGTTTTCCCGGTTTTGACCATTCAGCCTGCCCTGACCCTGAGCCTACCTGCCACTGTACCTTGTCACACCACCCTGGATTATTGACCTCTGATTGCCCTTGACCTGTCGTTTGCCTGCCCTCTGTTTTTGTAATAAACTGTTGTTACTTCGACACTGTCTGCATCTGGGTCTTCTCCTGAAACGTGATAGTACAAACTGGCCCGTCCAGTCAGTTCGTGGTGGAGGCTGATGCTTCGGATGTCGGAGTGGGGGCGGTCCTGTCCCAGCGTTCGGCCCTGGACCTCAAGTTACATCCCTGTGCCGCCTTCTCCCTTCGCCTCAACACCAGGGAGAGGAATTACGATGTGGGGAATTGTGAGCTTCTCACGGTGAAGATGGCGTTGTAGGAGTGGAGGCACTGACTGGAGGGGATGGAACAACTGTTCATTGTGTGGACAGACCACAAGAACTTGGAATATCTCCGCAACGCCAAGCAAGCTAGGTGGGCCCTGCTTTTCACCCAGTTCAACTTCTCCCTCTCATACCGACCGGGATCCAAGAATGTCAAGCCAGATGCGCTGTCACGCCGCAATAGCCCCGCGGCTACACCCCCGGAATCCGAGACCATCCTTCCCACCTCGTGCTTGGCGACGGCACTCAGTTGGGGAATAGGGAAGCAGGTCCGGGAGGCGCAGCGTTCCCAGCCAAACCCCGTTAGGGGCCCAGATAACCGGATGTTAATTCCTGACGCTGTCCACTCCTCGGTCCTGGAGTGGGCTCACTCCTCCAGGCTTGCCTGCCACACGGGCTTCCGCCAGACCCTGGCCTATGTGCGACAACACTTTTGGTGGCCTACCATGGTTCCTGTGGTCTTTGCGTTCGTCGCCGCCTGCACGATCTGTGCGCAGAACAAGACTCCTCGGCAACCTCCGGCTGGTCTCCTCCAACCTCTGCCTGTTCCTCACCGTCCCTGGTCTCACATATCCCTGGACTTTGTCACAAGGTACAGAACAGATTATTGACCTCTGCCTGCCCTGACCCTGAGCCTGCCTGCCATTCTGTACTTTGTCACACCACTCTGGATATTTGACCTCTGCCTGCCCTTGACCTGTCGTTTGCCTGCCCCCTGCTTTTGTCATAAACTTTTGTTACTTCGACACTGTCTGGGTCTTCTCCTGAAACGTGATGGTTATTGGTTGCATACACAGTTTCGCAGGTGTTACGGTGGGTGTAGCGAAATGCTTATGTTCCTATCAATAAATGCAGTAAATGTCAAACAAGCACACAATAATCAAAAATGTAGTACAGCAGTAGATATATAAATGGTATGTGAACATTATTAAAGTTACCAGTGTTACATTTTATGACTATGTGCATAGGGCATCTGTCCATAAGGTGCAGGGTAGAGTACATGGTGGTAGCTGGCTAGTGACTAAGGGGCAGAGTAGGGTACTGGGCAGAGGGCAGGGTACTGGCCGGAGGCTGTCTAGTGGTGGCTATTTAACACTAAAACTGCTAAAGCAGTCATTAGGATTGCTCATGAATTTAATTGTTTTATTACTCCTCCATTTTTTAAGTCATTTTCTCAATAAATCTATATAACACACTGTCGGGGTTAGAATCCTAATATCACAAACAGAACTGGAGTTATAACCAGTTTTAGTAGGGCATGTCATTTTTTAAAAAGGTTCTCCCCCGCTGCCCCTACTTCTCTCGACAGTAGGGCCTGCTCTGCTCCTTCTCCTGACATTGAAGGTGCAGTGCTCAGTTGATAATCAACCCGATAATTGCCTCAACTGAACCTAAACAATACCGAAACTAATTTCACACATATTACAACAGATGCAATAAAGGAAGTAAAATTATGATGGGGAGAAAGGGGGCGAATGGCTGAGTTGATGAACGAGGGGACGCGAACGGTGCATAATTATGTAATCACCAATTGTGAATGAAGAACAGGGTGGGCCATTCTATTGTATTGATCTATTATAATTATAACCTCAAAATGGTATGTACCCTATATCAGTCCACCGAATCCTAGCAGTCTTATCAGTTTACTCTGGCCTACTTGGAGTACACAGTGAGAGCGTGCATAATTTACAATGGCAAGAAGACCAAGACGGATGGATGCACATGCTGCGTTAGCATTGCTATGACATCTGAATGACCGACTCAGATGTTGGGGAAGAAATGAATTGAAACTAAATCTCTGCACAATCAGGATCAATGCACAATTTTCAATTTGTGACCGACCGGCTCGATTTGGTCCTATGTAGCAAAATTAGAAATTGTGTTTACGTTGGATAAAAGGAGAGACTCAGAGCTAGAAAATGGTATATCATACACTGCCGTTGAGGAACAATGGGAAAGTATTTCTGCTTTGTAAGTTGATAAACTTGTAACCTCACTTAAGAAAATGGCCCTTGGATGTTTTGGTACACCTAGCTCTTCTTTGTCTATACCAGTGGAGGCTCCTCAGAGGAGGAAGGGGAGGACCATCCTCCTCAGTGAAATTCATAAAAATAAAAATAGTAAAACATTAAAAAAGTTATCCTTTTTAGATAAAACTATACTAAAGATATTCATGTCAGCAAATAATGTATTAAAACAAACTGTTTTGCAATGAAGGTCTACAGTAGCCTCAATAGCTAGTAAATAGCTAGCCAAGCTAGTTATAATATAAAATAGTTAACATTACATTGGTTGTTTTGTGCTAGCTGGTTAAGAGCAGGTCTCTTTCCTTGTAAATATGGCCTGCCGTACTCTAGGTAGTTTGTCTATGAAGCAGACTGTATGATTTTTTTTTGTATGCACTCACTAACTGTAAGTCGCTCTGGATAAGAGCGTCTGCTAAATGTAAAAAATGTAGGGTAGCACCATGGTGTAGCCGGAGGACAGCTAGCTTCCATCCTCCTCTTGGTACATTGACTTCAATACAAAACCTAGGAGGCTCTTGGTTCTCACCCCTTCCATAGACTTACACAGTAAATATGACAACCTATCAGAGATCTTGCAGCATGAACTGACATGTCCACCCAATCAAAGAATCAGAGAATGAATCTAGTACGAAAAGCATAAGCTACAGCTAGCTAGCACTGCAGTGCATAAAATGTGGTGAGTAGTTGACTCAAAGAGAGAGAAAGACAATAGTTGAACAGTTTAACAAATTAATCTCTTAAAAAATGAAGAGAGAGAGATTTTTTTTTTCAGTTTCACTTACTTAGCTAGCGAATGCTGCTGGTTAGTTTAGCCTACTCAAACACCCAGCTCAAACAGAGGGATGCTATGTTAGCTAGCTGGCTATGACTATCCAACACAACACTGGTAAGCTTTTGGTTGTATTAATTTATTGCCACCGGGGCCCGCCGGTGTAACTGATAAACTGTTTACTTACTATACACTGTAACGTTACTGCATGATTGTAGCGGGTTTACTAACGCATTAGTTCTATTAGCTATGTTGACAACGACGCTACATTAGCTAATATGGGGACAATGATGTAGGTTGTGTGTAGCGGTTATGACATGGTTTGGAAAGGTTTTTTCGCCTTGTCACACACTGCTGATGTGTTGTGCATTGAAGTCCACAAACGAAGGGAAAAGGTGAGAGGAGAGTGCGTAGAGGCAAGATGGAATACAACGTGTCTGCTATGAAAGTGAACTGTGTTCACGTGTGATCAGGGGTGTATTCATTACGGCGATTGTGTTGCAATTTTTTTTTTTTACGAAGCAAACGAAACAGGGATAAAAATACCTGAATTTGTCCAATAGAAACTCTTGTTTGCAACTGTTGGACTAATGATTTCACCCTAGATAACTAGATGTAGGCAAGAGTGTGCAAGGCGGTATTGAATGTGTCACTGTCTGTCTATGTGTCACCTCAAATTTTTATCTCGACCTGTGTGCGCCTACGTTGTAACATTTCATTCATAGGTTGTAGCAACCTCATGATGGGTACAGGGAACATTTGAGTTTAATGTAGTAGCCTAAACCTATCAATGTTTAATTGAACTGGGCATTCCACTGATTTCAAAACTCGGTCAACTTCTTCCGTGACAACAACACTGTTGATCACCATTTCAGAAGCATGCTACATGGCATACCGATCCAAACTCATCTCTCAGCCAATCAGGGCTAGTGGGAAGGTTCTGGTCTTTTTCCATTGCTAAACCAACTAGGCTCGTAATTTAACAATTTTATTCGTATTTACAGATGGCATACACGTTTGTTATTAAGGCACATGCAATTCACATGTTCCAGAAGGCATTTCTGCCCCAAAACTAATTTTGATAAAAAATTAATGTTTACGTTCAAATGCGTCTCCTGTGAAGTAGTGACATGCGACATACGCATAGTTTCCTGAAACGAGTCACATTTATTTAGGCTGAGCTTTCGGTCATCAGACCTTCAGAGCATACTAAAACACACAATTTCAGAGGCCACATATACAGTAGACAATGTGCGTCAATGCAATCAGACATTATGAGCAACACCTGTGTACAACACATGCCAGGAGGCACATCAATAATCAGTTATCTCAGAAAAGGTTTGACTTGATCGAGACAGTTTCTATTTTTTCATTTAAATATATTTTTAACATTATTTGTTACCTGGGGATAGAAGCTGTTTATCAGTCTCTCTGTCCTAGCTTTGATACACCTGTCCTGTCTCTGCTTTCTAGATGGTATTGAGGTGAACAGGCCGTGGCCTGGGTGGCTGAAGTCCTTGATGATCTTCTTTGCCCCAGTGTGACCCCGATGATACGTTGGACTGACTGCACCACCCTCTGGAGAGTCCTGCGGTTGCAGATGGTGCAGTTGCCATACCAGGAGATGATCCAGCCCGACAGGATGCTCTCAATGGTGCATCTGTAGAAGTTTGTGAGGGTCTTAGTGGCCAAGCCGGATTTCTTCAGCCTCCTGAGGTTGAAGAGGTGCTGTTGCGCCTTCTTCAACACAATGGTCGGTGTGAAGGGACCGATGTGCACACCGAGGAACTTGAAGCTTTTGACCCTCTCCACTATGGCCCCATCGATGTGGATGGGGGCGTGCTCTCTGCTGTCTTCTGTAGTCCACAATCAGCTGATTTGTTGACGAGGTTATTTTCCTGGCACCATTTTGCCAAGGCACTCACTTCCTCCCTGTAGGCTGTCTCATCGTTGTTGGTAATCAGGCTTACCACTGTTGTGTCTTCAGCAAACTGATTGAGTTGGAGACGTGCATGGCCACGCAGTCATGGGTGAACAGGGAGTACAGGAGGGGGCTGAGCAGCATCCCTGTGGGGCCCTCGTGTTGAGGATCAGCGTGGCAGAGTTGTTGTTGCCTACCTTCACCACCTGGGGTTGGCCCATCAGGAAGTCCAGGACCCAGTTGCACAGGGAGGGGTTCAGACCCAGGGCCCTGAGCTTAGTGATGAGCTTGGAGGGCACTATATTTTGAAGGCTGAGCTCTAGTTGATGAACAGCATTATTACCTAGGTATTCCTCTTGTCCAGGTGGGATAGGCAGTGTGCAGTGCAATGGTGATTGCGCCGTCCGTGGATCTGTTGGGGCGGTATGCAAATTGTAGTGGGTCTAGGGTGTCAGGTAAGATAGAGGTGATATGGTCCTTAACTAGCCTCTCAAAGCACTTCATGATTACAGAAGTGAGTGCTACAGGGCAATAGTAATTTTGTTCAGCTACCTTCACTTTCTTGGATACAGGAACGATGGTGGAAATCTTGAAGCGAGTGGAGACAACAGAGATCCTCACCCTGAGCTCATCTAACGTTAGCGAGTAATATACTCGGAAGCGGTGGGTGGTGTGCACGCCTCCTGAGTCTGACTAGGACCCCACTCCTGCCTCTTCTCCGGTGGCGACGTTTTGGAGTATCACCCGGGATGAATGGGGCTGTCTCGGGCAGTTCAAACAAAGGATCCAGGTCTGGGAAGTCGAATATCTGATCTATTATCCAAAAGTTATATTTGGCTGTAGGTAATAGTACTAGAAACGTTGAGAAAATCATGTAAAAAATAACAAACTAAAAAAACTAAATACTACAAAGTTGGCTAGGAGCTAGAAACAGGGTGACCATGTCTGTCGGGGCCATCTTGTTCAAGAGATAACTTTAGAGGGGACAAAGCTTAAGGCCTAGATTCAATCAGATCAAGCGTTAACTGCCGACAGCCGACAACCACATAGCTGGTGTTTTGGCTGTGTTGGAGGTGTAACTGCTTTAGAGCTGTCAAATCGGTGATCGGTTGCTCGTGTAGTTGTCAGAAAGCCACACCGTCCTACTCGCATTAGATGTTTAGAACGAGAAAGTGTAGGCTATATAGAAATAATGACACTCAAATTGAAAGTCATAAAAAATAAATAATAAGGATTTATATCAGCCTAACCGAGGAGTAGATTACAACACACATTCCAGTGTTCGAATTTATAACAAGACTGCATGAGATTATTACTAATGCGACTTGGCGCGTACAATGGCAATGTCCGTTATAGTTATAACACTGGGAGCCATTTTCTGATTTTGTCACGGTTCAGACAGACGACAAGAGGACCACAATTGCGTCACACCAGAAAGTTTATTTAAACTTAAGGGGAAAGGGATGTAGGGAGTGAGTGAAGGCTCCAGGGGTTATCCCGTCCGATGTGCTGGGTCTGTGCCTCCCCCCAGTGGCAGCGATGCGTCCGATGACGCCGGTGGTTGGTGGTCCAGAAGTCCTGGGGGGGGGGGGGAGGAAACACAGACACAACGGGGCGGAATGAAACCAGGCAGCAGTACAGTTCAAGGGAAATCCAAAATACGTAGTAGCAAGGCAGAAGGCTGGTCAGAGTTACCGGGAGTGAAGAGTAGTCAGGAGTCGTAATGGCAGAAGCAGGTCTGGATCTCCTGAGGCAGAAGAGTATCCCAAAAACAGGCAGGTCCGGGGACACAAAACCAGGGTGAGCCAGAAGCGCGAGCAAACAGGTTCCGGGTGTGAGCTTTGCAGACGATCTGACACCGGAGAGCTGAAAGACAGGGCCTTAAATACTGGGAGAGGTTAGTGGGTAATGCAGCGCAGCTGGCAGAGTAATTAGAGCCGAGCAGAGCAGGGACAGGTGGAGCTAGTTAGGCTGAGTAGAGAGAGGGAGGTGAGCAGAGTGGAAGATAGTGGAAACCAATAAAGGTGGTAACCCGGTGGAGTGAGAGGGCTCATGACAGAACCCCCCCCCCAAGGGACGGCCCCAGAAGTCCCAAGAGCAACACCACGCCGGGCGGGAGGAGGGGAGCCGGAGGAGGGCTAGAACTCCTCCGAACGGTCCGAGTGAACGTCCTCATCCTCGGAGGAAGCCGGAGGGCTGTGGTCGGGAGATGGGACAGGTCCCGAGACAGGATCAGGCACAGGACAGGAAGCCGAGCGGGCCGGACGGTTAGGGACCCCTCTGGGGCGGCCCCTACGGATTGCAGGTTGATCAGGATGCCGTTGGTGGAAAGCGGTGATGAGAGTCCTATCCCCAATCCGACTAGCTGGCACCCAGGTCCTTTCCTCAGGTCCGTAGCCCTCCCAGTCAATGAGGTACTGGAGACCCCTACCCCTCCGTCTGGACCGAAGCAGGCGGCGGACGGTGTAAACCAGACCACCATCGACGAGCCGTGGAGGAGGAGGACCAGGCGCAGCAGGGACCAGCGGACTCCTGGGCACAGGCAGGGGCTGCAGCAATCCGGCTGGGGGCTGGCAGGACGACTTGTGTTGGTTGCAGATGGGGCAGGCTTGGACGAATTCCCGTACATCCTTTCTCAGAGAGGGCCACCAGAACCTCTGGGCGAGCAGGTTGTAAGTGCGGGTGGAGCCAGGGTGACAAGCTAGGCGGGAGTCATGTCCCCACTGAACGACCTGGGACCTCAGGTCTTCGGGGACAAAAAGGCGGTCAGCTGGGCAAGTGCTGGGACCTGGCTGGTTACGGAGAGCCTCCAGCACCTGTTCCTCAACAGCCCAGGTCAGAGCTGCAACGATGCAGGGACTTGGCAGAATCGACACAGGGTCCTTGGAGGGGTCAGGAGCGGAGTTAGTAGGTACTGGCCGAGGGGGTAGTGCGGCAGCAAGCAGGCAGGTTCGGTGGCAGTCCTCTCCCCACTCCCTGATCACCCCGGTCACCCAGTCGAGCTGAGGGTTGTGCCGGGCGGAGCCATGGGTAACCCAGGATGAGGGGTTGGCCTGGAGAGGGGAGCAGGTGAAACTGGATAGTTTCTTGATGGTTTCCGGACAGACCCATCGAGACCGGGGCCGTGACATGAGTGACCGATCCGAGTAAGTGTCCGTCCAGTGCCCGGGCAGGAATAGGAGGTGTCAAACGGAGGTTCTCCAGTCCCAGTTGGCGTGCCAGCTTGATGTCCATTATGTTGGCTTCGGCGCCAGAATCCACCAGAGCAGCCAGGGTGTGAGTTGAGTCAGAGAGGCGGAGGTGAACTTGCAGCAGGGGTTTGCGGTCGGAGGACTGGATGGTCATTGAACTCAACCGGACTCCCCCTATGCCCGGTGAGCTTCGGCCCTTTAAAGGGCAGGTTACCACACGATGTCCATCACCTCCACAATAGAGGCAGAGGTTTGAGGTGAAGCGTCGCTGGCGCTCTGCAGGAGTGAGAGAGGCTCGCCCAATCTCCATAGGCTCAGACTGATCAAGCTGACCTGGGTGAGTGGCAGTAGATGACAGGAGCCCAGTCGGATCTCTCCGAATGCCGGTAGTAGGTGGACCTTGGCGCCCCCTCTCACGACCGACGGGTCTGTATCCCTCTGTCGATCCTGACAGTCAGTGCGATGGCTTCATCAAGAGTGGAAGGCAGTTCATGGGAGACCAACTCGTCCTTGATATAGTCAGCCAAACTATGGAAGAACGCGTCCACCAACGATGGTGTGTTCCAAGAACTTCGTCTAGCCAGGGTTCGGAAGTCGATGGAATGGTCTGCGACTGTACGTCTGCCTTGTCGAATACTGAACAGTTCACGAGACGCCTCTGCGGTTGGTGAATCCAGGTCAAACACCTTCAGCATCTCCTCAGCAAACAGGTCGAAGGTTGCACAT
Source organism: Coregonus clupeaformis (assembly GCF_020615455.1). Classification (NCBI taxonomy): domain Eukaryota; kingdom Metazoa; phylum Chordata; class Actinopteri; order Salmoniformes; family Salmonidae; genus Coregonus; species Coregonus clupeaformis. The sequence continues at coordinate 93,210 of NW_025534542.1, read as the reverse complement.
GCGGGGGTTTGACGTTCGAACTCTGCTGTTCCCCAGAGTCGAGCTCGGCCCGTCAGGTGAGTGATGGCATACCCAACTCTAGCCCCCTCCGTGGCGAAGGTCCTTGGCTGCAAGGAGAACTGAAGTCGGCAGCTAGTCAGGAATGGCCGGACCTGGGTTGAATCGCCGTTGAACCGCTCGGGGTTTCCAATCTTGGGTTCCCGAGCAGCGGCTGCAATGACCGGGGCAGGTAACTCGGGGGCAGGGCTGGTGGGCAGACTGGCTGGGGTCAGGTTGGTGAGGAGTTGAATGATCATGGCGAGTTGTTGTTGCTGCTGCTGGGACTGCTGCTGGTGCTGCTGGAACTGCTGATGCTGTTGGTGGCCGACCTGAAGCAGAGAGGAGATGACGCCGCTCATGCGGCCTAGCTCTCTCTCAGTGTGTTCCAGGCGTAGCATAGCGGTGGGTTGCTCAGGCTCTTCGGTTTCCATGTCGGGGGAAGTGTGCGCTGAGTCCATGATGGTCAGATCGTACTGTCACGGTTCAGACAGACGACAAGAGGACCACAATTGCGTCACACCAGAAAGTTTATTTAAACTTAAGGGGAAAGGGATGTAGGGAGTGAGTGAAGGCTCCAGGGGTTATCCCGTCCGATGTGCTGGGTCTGTGCCTCCCCCCAGTGGCAGCGATGCGTCCGATGACGCCGTGGTTGGTGGTCCAGAAGTCCTGGGGGGAGGAAACACAGACACAACGGGGCGGAATGAAACCAGGCAGCAGTACAGTTCAAGGGAAATCCAAAATACGTAGTAGCAAGGCAGAAGGCTGGTCAGAGTTACCGGGATTGAAGAGTAGTCAGGAGTCGTAATGGCAGAAGCAGGTCTGGATCTCCTGAGGCAGAAGAGTATCCCAAAAACAGGCAGGTCCGGGGACACAAAACCAGGGTGAGCCAGAAGCGCGAGCAAACAGGTTCCGGGTGTGAGCTTTGCAGACGATCTGACACCGGAGAGCTGAAAGACAGGGCCTTAAATACTGGGAGAGGTTAGTGGGTAATGCAGCGCAGCTGGCAGAGTAATTAGAGCCGAGCAGAGCAGGGACAGGTGGAGCTAGTTAGGCTGAGTAGAGAGAGGGAGGTGAGCAGAGTGGAAGATAGTGGAAACCAATAAAGGTGGTAACCCGGTGGAGTGAGAGGGCTCATGACAGATTTGACAGCTCCAACACAGTCCAACACCTAAATAAAAACATAAAATTGCTATGCAGTTGTCAGTTATCGCGGGTTATGGCAGAATTGATTGAATCTAGCCCTAAGTAATAAAACAACATATTGTTACACACCGATAGAAAATCTGAAACATTTGGACTCCCTGCAGACATAACATTGGAATTCTACCCACTATCTTTATTTAGCTATTTTTACACTTAAGACTTACAGTGCAAATTATGGCCTGGGCTCTTTTTTTCGACCTTGGATGACATAGGGGGAAAGGGTGATCTTTCACAATTGCACACCTTATGGTGTTTACAGCAGAAAATGTATGATGTATGGTTCGAGTAGTCTTGCAAGGTAATTAACAAATGATGTTTTGGCTAACAAAGCATGGCCTTGATGGGGATGCATCACTTTGAGAGAGCCCCACAGCTAGACCCACAAAGGGGTGCCGCTTAATAGAGTTTGATGAATGGACTGTGGCCCCTGGACCAAGCAGGTGGACCCCCCATCCCTCCGCCAACACACACACACACCGCACAAAGCACGCAAACATCACCCCTTATGGAGAGTGTGTATGGATGCAAGGTGAAAGATGGCAAAGAGGAGACCAATTATCCTTCAGACGATTGACCTAGGATGCGGGAGGCCTGATCATTTTTCTTGCTGAGGTATGGAACTCTGCTGCAGTCGGATGCTGATGACGGATACCTCCACCTCCTCCTCATAGCAGTCTCTGCCTCTTCATGCTACGCAGTGCCCACCTTAAAGGCACATTTACCTCCCATACTGTTATGCTTACATGGTAGCTTTATAGTTTACTGTGGAAATCTTCTCGTAATGGTATGCATCAGAAACAGTATTTATGACTTGCATGTGAAATCAGAAAAGGATGCTTAAGAAAACATACAGTAGTTTCCTGTGATTTTACTTAAATATAGTATTTGGCGAAGGCATGAGAGACTTGCCGTAGTTTGCACAGTAGCGGGCGTGATTAAAATCACTGGGGAAGCCAAGCCTGGAAAAAAAAGCCATATTACAACCTATGTGTTGTGATAATTGCGTTGTTTGCTCGATCCCTGTTAGTTCATATGCCTTGCCACCATAATATATAGGCCTAAGGCCGAGACAATAAGAAGACACAGTGTCAGAATAAATTCAACCACACCTTTGTTTCATCACAAAACCTGAGAGATACATATGTCCGGTGGAGTCCACAAAGCATATTGCATGTAACAAACAGTTACATGACCTACAGCATGGTCAATCAAGTTAATGTTTCAGACATTTTCAGACTACTAAACAACTATTGTTTTAGAACACTAGAGTTAACAGGAGTTGCCTCCACTATTCCAGCACCATTTCAACTTCAACATTTCAACATCATCAAATCACCTACGCTTAGTCTAATAGTTTGACAACTAAAAGATCCAAAACAATTTAGTCCAATCAATGTAAGCTAAATATAATGTGGCTGTCCATGGTACTGATATCTGTATGTGTGTGTAAGTATAAAATACATGTTGACTCCATACAAATGCCAATGCCATGATCCTCCTCTCTTTCATGTTGCCGAAATGGTCTATGACTCTGTCATACAGTATACACTTTTATTTTTGTTGTCGTAGGCTACCTGGCTAATATGCTTGCTCGCTAGCCTAACTTCCTTTCATGGGCAAAGATTAGCCAGCTAGTTAACAATATCCTACAACATCTACAGTAGCTACATATTGAACTTCCATCCACTCAGGCCAGAGGCACAATGTATGAATGTATGGTTGGATCAGAATCGCCGTTTTAATCATTGGCCAGCACGGACATTTAAGTACAACCACAAGTCCAAATCCCTATCTCCATCCATGGCTAATTTAGGAACGGGCCACCGGAAGACAACCACACAACAAGATGCAACAATTCAAGTTTTTTTCTGTCAATGACGTTTGGTTTTTTATGCGATGTGATTGGTGTGAAGCCAAATCCACACTGTTTTCCCTTTACACTTTTTTGTGGTGCGCCATGACCATTTACAGTTGAGTTCACTCAGTTTAGCTCAACATTGATTGGCTATTATTGGAGAGAAAAAAAAAAAATATATATATATATATATATATATATATAAACACCACCGGTCAAAAGTTTTAGAACACCTACTCATTCAAGGGTTTTTCTTTATTTTTTTACTATTTTCTACATTGTAGAATAATAGTGAAGACATCAAAACTATGAAATAACACAAATGGAATCATGTAGTAACCAAAAAAGTGTTAAACAAATCAAAATATATTTTATATTTGAGATTCTTCAAATAGCCACCCTATGCCTTGATGACAGCTTTGCACATTCTCTCAACCTGCTTCATGAGGTAGTCACCTGGAATGCATTTCAATTAACAGGTGTACCTTGTTAAAAGTTAATTTATGGAATCTCTTTCCTTCTTAATGCGTTTGAGCCAATCAGTTGTGTTGTGACAAGGTAGTGCGGTATACAGAATATAGCCCTATTTGGTAAAAGACCAAGTCCATATTATGGCAAGAACAGCTCAAATAAGCAAAGAGAAATGACAGTCCATCTTTACTTTAAGACATGAAGGTCAGTCAATATGGAAAATATCAAGAATTTTGAAAGTTTCTTCAAGTGCAGTTGCAAAAACCATCAAGCGCTAAGATGAAACTGGCTCTCATGAGGACCGCCACAGGAATGGAAGACCCAGAGTTACCTCTGCTGCAGAGGATAAGCTCATAAGAGTGACCAGCCTCAGAAATTGCAGCCCTAATAAATGCTTCACAGAGTTCAAGTAACAGACATTTCAACATCAACTGTTCAGAGGAGACTGTGTGAATCAGGCCTTCATGGTCGAATTGCTGCAAAGAAACCACTACTAAAGGACACCAATAATAAGAAGAGACTTGCTTGGGCCATGAAACACCAGCATTAGACCGGTGGAAAGTTGTCCTTTGGTTTGAAGTCCAAATTTGAGATTTTTGGTTCCAACCGCTGTGTCATTGTGAGACGCGGGGAGGATGAACGGATGACCTCCGCATGTGTATTTCCCACCGTAAATCATGGAGGAGGAGGTGTTATGGTGTGGGGGTGCTTTGCTGGTGACACTGTCTGATTTATTTAGAATTCAAGGCACACTTAACCAACATGGCGACCACAGCATTCTGCAGCGATACGCCATCCCATCTGGTTTGGGCTTAGTGGGACTATTATTTGTTTTTCAACAGGACAATGAACCAACACACCTCCAGGCTGTGTAAAGGCTACAGTGGCTTGCGAAAGTATTCACCTGCCTTGGCATTTTTCCTATTTTGTTGCCTTACAACAAAATGTTCTGGCCACTCTTCCGTAAAGCTCAGCTCTGTGGAGTGTACGGCTTAAAGTGGTCCAATGTACAGATACTCCATTCTCCGCTGTGGAGATTTGCAGCTCCTTCAGGGTTATCTTTGGTCTCTTTGTTGCCTCTCTGATTAATGCCCTCCTTGCCTGGTCCGTGAGTTTTGGTGGGCGGCCCCCTCTTGGCAGGTTTGTTGTGGTGCCATATTCTTTCCATTTTTAATCATGGATTTAATGGTGCTCTGTGGGATGTTCAAAGTTTCTGATATTGTTTTATAACCCAACCCTGATCTGTACTTCTCCACAATTTTGTCCCTGACCTGTTTGGAGAGCTCCTTGGTCTTCATGGTGCCACTTGCTTGGTAGTGCCCCTTGCTTAGGGGTGTTGCAGACTTTGGGGCCTTTCAGAACAGGTGTATATACACACTGAGATCATGTGACAGATCATGTGACACGTAGATTGCACACAGGTGGACTTTATTTAACTAATTATGTGACTCCTGAAGGTAATTTGTTGCACCAGATCTAATTTAGGGGCTTCATAGCAAATGGGGTGAATACATATGCACGCACCACTTTTCCGTTATTTATGTTTGAGAATTTTATGAATAAGTATTATTTTTTTTTTCACCTAACCAGTTTGGACTATTTTGTGTATGTCCATTACATGAAATCCAAATAAAAATCAATTTAAATTACAGGTTGTAATGCAACTAAAATAGGAAAACGCCAAGTGGGATAAATACTTTTGCAAGGCACTGTATTTTACCAAGAAGGTGAGTGATGGAGTGCTGTATCAGCTGACCTGGCCTCCACAATCACCCGACCTCAATCAAATTGAGATGGTTTGGTATGAGTCAGACCACAGATTGAAGGAAAAGCAGCCAACAAGTGCTCATCATATGTGGGAACTCCTTCAAGACTGTTGGAATAGCATTCCAGGTCAAGCTGGTTGAGAGAATGTCAAGAGTGTGCAAAGCTGTCATCAACAAAGGTAGCTATTTGAAGAATCTCAAATACAAACTATATTTTGATTTGTTTAACACATTTTTGGTTACTACATGATTCTACGTGTTATGTCATAGTTTTGATGTCTTCACTATTATTCTACAATGTAGAAAATAGTAAATATAAAGAAAAACCCTTGAATGAGTAGGTGTTCTAAAACATTTGACCAGTAGTGTATATCAAGGGAGGCCAAATGCTCACTGGCTTCCCTTGCATTCAATGCTACGGGCAGCAATAATATACTATTCTTGACCAGACAGCAATTTCTGGAGGATGCCTGGCTTCCCATGGCATCAATGAATACACGTTACTGAGTTTGCAGAATTGTTAGTAAACTGTTTATGGGATTATTAAAACTAGGACAGAGTGAAAGCATTTCAAATGTATATCACACTTGTTACGTTCCCACAAGACAAACTCAAAATGTCACTGACAACAAAAGGAACTAACAAAGAAAATCACAGAAAACAAAACAGGAAGGGGTTCAAATGGGGTTCTAAAAGACACCCACCATGGATGCCCACTAGGTTTGCCTCCGAAAAGACAATCTAAATGATAAACCCACAGCAATATAGGATGGGGAGTAAAAATGATATGGAGCTAAACAAACAGGGGAAACCAAAACTCAGGCTTCTTTCAAACTTATGTAGGTTGAGCTTGAAATCGCACCTCAGCTGAAGTGTAGCTCTCTCAACATCTCTCAAGCTCGGAGCACTGGGCCAGCCACTCCTAAATACCACCTGGGCCAACACAGGTGAAACACCTTCCTACTAACGAGATGGCAACCAGCACAGGTGTAACACTTAATGACTGACGAGGTGACACCAATCTGTGAGCCCTACGTGCTAAAAAGCTATACGTGTTAAAAGTCCAACCTCAAAACATAAATGGAAAAACCAAAACCTGTAACACACTTAAGATGGACATCCTTGCTCAACCTCCACTTGCTTTGTGTGTGAGGAAAAGTGAATAATCTTTTTGCCAAATGTATTGTTTTTATGGAGTTCCAATCTGCCTCTGTCAACAACACAGGGTAGCTAGGTAGTAGAAGGACTAATTTGTACAATCCCCTGACACAAATGAACTATTTTAAACATGTGTAAATTACATTAATCTGATTTACATAATGTATAGACGGTAAGAGAAAACAATACAGTCTGACCCAGGGTGCTAATCTACACAGTGGCAGAACAAGTTGCTTAGTCAATGAAAGATTTTCAGAATACATTAACATAGGATTTTCCCCAGAGGACTATTTTAATCAGAATATACTATCACTTTCCATTTTTGCTTAATGAATCATGTGAATTATAGTCATATTACAAATGGCAAATCTTTTCAGGCTATTAGTTTGTTTCTTTAGGGGTCTAATAGAAGACATGCTTCATTTAGGTCCCAGTAGTGTCCCGGAGCAATACAGAATGAATTGCATTATTTCCAACAGCTGCCATTTTCAAATGATCTTATCAGAAGTGCTCTAACATAATGCGGCAGGGGGAAGTTATTATTCCGGACCAGCCGCTTCAGAGTCTCTCCATAATGGCATTCATCTTTTCAGATGAGGGATTTTACTTCCAGTTCTCTGTCCTTCTCACACATTCCTAGCAATTTTTACTTAATTACAAAACGCATTATGCCTCAGATGGATTCTGTCAGCGGATACATTCAGAGGAGAAGATTTATATTCACCAAGAGTTTTGCCTTAACTTTCATTTTAATGCTAATGCTGGGGCTTTATTTAACTCTATTGTGTAAACGATGTTTTTGCTGGAAGTATGTGACTACCGAAATACAAACGCAATCACACCAAGTTCAATGCATTGATTACATTTGGTGGATCTCAACAGTCTCTGTGGAGATTTCGATTTCATGGGACAAAAATGAAGGTTCCTAATTTTTTGTTCCATACCCAATATATTTTTCCTCGTTTTGGATGACACCTATTGGAACCTTGACAGAATTGACCCTGTCAAAATGGATAAATAAAACAATGATCAATCAGTACATACAATTATTCTGAAATGCATTATTGTATCTGAATATGTGACAAAAGATGATGTCCTGGAACTCAAGGAAATTTAATGAGTCTCCTTTGGTTTATTAAAGAGATACAGGATGGAAAGAGAGAGAAAGCTTAGAATAACACTGTACGTTTATTTTGCTCAACTGATTTGGCCCTTGCTTATTCATTTCTTCCTATTTGCATAATGTGTACCCTTAACAGCTCCGAGAGGTGCTAAAGCTGTCGAATGCACCTTTTTCAGTGGTATCATAATATTGTGAGTGTTCTGGAAAAAAGGAGCAAAGTTCATTTTTGCTGAAAAGGATTTGATTTAATTTCATTACTTGCCTCATTGTAGGTGCCCATGAATGAAAATATAAATTCACTGATGGCACGCCATTGATTCCAAGCATCCAAATCTTATTGTTGAATCTATGAATTGATATGGTTGCTGTCATCACAAACAGTTATACATTATGCTAATATATTGAAGGTCAATCAATATACAAGTAACATTGTATGTAATACAGACTATTAATTGCCTAAAATAAGTTACATTATCCAACGACATTGGCATCTTGTAGCAAAAAGTTGTAATAAATGTTCAAATGCAACTATCTGGTCCATGTCCATTTTTATAAACATTTTGAAGTTTGCTTTAACAATCTCTACCCTTTGAGGAGTAGTCTTATAAGTGTATTTGCATAAAATACAAACGTAAATAAGACTTAGTACAAACACGATCAGGCTTGATTTTATTCAACTGAAAATTTCTCCCCCAAACTGAACACTCCTACTTCATCATCTCTGAGTAGAGATGTTATATTGCCCATAATAATAAACTTCATTCCTCTCTCTTGTTTGTCGATCAAAAGTGTCCACTTGCCGCCTTGAATAGGAATAGATTACGTTCTGATTACTTTAATAATACATGAGAAATCTAATGAACATATTCAGAATCTGGCACATAACCCGAGTGTGGTGGCGTCGAGCGTTGATTAAAGTTTGCCTGTTTGGCATTTGGATAATGAACAAACACTATAGAGAAATGGCAACCATTAACCTTTGTGCCATCGTCAGTGAAATGACTCCATTTTAAGTCCTTCTGTTCGAAACCACTGAAATAGGACATGACAATTTCTTACCCGCATCTTCTACCACATTACCTTTCAAGAAGCAGACTGTCTGATGGTTTTGTGTCGTCAATGGACATACATCACAGGACCCTCAATAGTAAGCTATACTTATGCCTGCCAGAATACTTTTAATGTCTATATATTCCTATATTCAGAGTATGAATGGAATTCATTGCATGTCCTCTTTTGAGTTAATTAGCAAGAAGAGCATGCTCCACACAAAGCAGACGTGATTAATCTCTTATCCCGATCAGGCTATAAATACTCAACCATTTCAACTCTGCTACCACAAATCAGCACTGTGGACAGCACCTTGTAACAAGTCCAATGCAAACACAATGTATTTTCCCCTTACATGGCTCCTGTGGAATGTTCTGCTATTACATTTAATTCAAATGAAGGCCATTTGCAGCTAAAACATTGTTGTTCTTGTTTTAGAAAAATACATCCGCTTTTCATTCTGAACAACCTCTATTTATCTTCAAACCTTCAAGTATTCCATTCAATGACGGGGCAGTAAGGTAAACTAGTGTTTTGAAGTAAAGACACTCATAGTTGTGTAATGTTCAAGATGCATCAGAATTTGTACATGTGTGTCTGCTTGTTGAGTTCCTTGTTGCCTACATTGTGTGTTGACAATCTGCGGATAGCACAGAAACCCACCAGATGTCCTGTTTGGTTGTCTTACTATTGCTCCAAAGTTCTGTTTGTTTGTTCAAAGTATGGTCTTGGCACACCATCTGACTTCTGGTGTGACTCATAGTGTTCCAACTGGATATGTTTATTGTTAGATCTGAGGCATGGTGCTGGTATGAAACCGGTTTTAACTTTCTTACCCAGCAACAACGATAATACGACACCATACATGGCTTTACCATGTCTCAAGAAACAACATGTCTGCCTTATTTGGCAAGATGCCCAGCTTAGGGATAATTTTCTCACTGCTGTGTCTAATTGATATGTGATCACAATTAGATTATATAGTTTGTGTTGTTGCTTATATTATTGCTGCAAAATATACCAGACTCTTGCACACTTCATAAAAAATGAATACACCACGGGATATATCTCTCTCTTTTCTCTCTCTCTTTCTCTCTCTCTCCCACTGAGTACACACTGGTTGAATCAACGTTGTTTACACATGGAATAGACGTTGAATTGACGTCTGTGCCCAGTGGGCTCTCTCTCTTTCTCTCTGATCAATATTCTTGAACACATCCTTCATATTCTCAATCTCTCTCTCTCCTAATCCCTCACTCTCTGTGTATTTGGTGTTGGTGAGTCACTATTATGAAAACCATAAAACATGATGAGGAGTAGAGGGAGAGAGAGTTGTAAGGCTCTTTGAACTCCATCCTAAATCACTTAGAGCGGCATGGCACATTTCTCAACTTAGTACTCTCAGGTGATGTATGGAGGACTACACTGAGTGCATAAAAGTGTCTGAGAGTAGCATTTGTCTTAATTATCCTGAGGAGAGCATTAACATTTATTAACTTGGAGTGCTTTTACCAGACCCATGAAGGAAGATGTGACATGATAACACTAAATGTTCTCAGAGCACAGTGTTAGTTTGGGAGATGTCTAACATTTATGCTGATTGACAGTTGCATAAGATAACAAAGTCAGGGCCATACACTTTCATGCCTTTCACTCAAAGCTCCATCTAGCACTGCAGGGAATTTAATACAGCCCTGTGAAAATGTAAAGGGTATAGCAGCCTAGGTAGAAGTTTTGTTAAAATTGATTGAGTTTCGTGTTGAGGGCTTAACATATGGTGAATGGGAAAAGGTGTGAAAATCAACATAAATGTGATAAAAACTGTTTTGAAACACTTGGAACCAAGCTACCATCTGTGGGATATTTCACATAGCAGGATCAATGAATTTGCCAACAAACATCGATAAACATTCTGAACCGATCATATTTTCAGGAAAAGACAGGCCTGATAACTCACATATTTCTCATAAGAATCCATCCTAAACACGTTTACACAATAGAAATGAAGAGTTATTTCAGAGTCTACCAAAGTCATCTGACCTATCCTGTCAAGTGAATTACCCAACAGCTGAGGGATTTTCACAAGATGGATTCTTGTGAAATCCTGTAGATTTTGTTTTTCCGATTTCCTTTGTATCACAGATTCAACTAAAGGACAGACAGATTACATTTATGTAGAAACCTTAAAACTGAATAGAAGTTGGTGTAAGGACCTATAATAGGTTTCAGAACATAATTTTGTGGTAACGGCTTTTAAAGGATTATGTATGCTCCCAGTAGAACTAGCATTTGTGAAGTGTAACTGAAAAAAATTCAGTTTGGAGCTTTATTCAGTCACTATCTCTGTTCTACGGTTGACCTTCTCTCTGACTCCATAGATAGCATCTGTTGGTAGATGGGAGGAATGTAATGAGACTGGTATTTGTTGAGAGGATTGTAAAGAAAACACTTCCCTTAACATTGTGCTAACTTTTCACTGTTTGCTGTCTGCTTGTTGGAAATGTTCTCAGTGAGAATGGAGGGAATGGTGTGATTCTCTTGGCATGTTTCATTCCATCAACAATGATCACTGATCTGTATGAGTCACAAGGATTAACCTATATTGCGTTTTCAGTAACCCTTTATTTTACAGCCTGGTACGTAGTAGGTATTTACTAAGTAAACTTCATGGTACTTAACATAATTGATGGGTAACAACTGGTATTTCTCTGCAACTAATGCGTATCTTCAGAGTACTTAGTTACTGTTTCTTTATAAGTATATATTTAAATATATTCTGTTACCAAGTATTTACCTAGTAAATGGGCGGCAGGTAGCTTAGTGGTTACGAGTGTTGGGCCAGTAATCGAAAGGTTGCTGGTTCGAGCCGACTAGGTGAAACATCTGTCGATGTGCCCTTGAGCAAGGCACTTAACCCTAATTGCTCCTGTAAGTCGCTCTGGATAAGAGCGTCTGCTAAATGACTAAAATGTAAATGCAAGTACCTAGTACTTACCGGGCTGTAAAATAAAGGGTTACAGTGTTTTATTAGCATTTGATTGCTAACACATCCTACAAAACAATCACAATGGGGTTGCCAAAGCCTTTCAACAATAAATATGAATATGTTTACCGTACTAGCATATCGTCACAAGGTTACACTCCATTGTGTTACACATCTGAATCAAGACACGTTTTAATGTAGTGGGATATCTGTATAATGGTTCCATTAGTCCAAACGTTTAGAGGAAAGACAGGCTTCTTTTTTGAATTTCAGTTCGCCCTACAACATGGTTGTTATTCCTTTCGGAAAACACAGATTTGGGGCAAATATTCTCCTCTGTGTCTGTCATTTGCTGTTGGCAACCTTTGATAACATTCCCATTGTTTGAAACCGTGGTGACACACACACATACACACACAATCACACGCACACACACACAAGCTCTCTGTTGGAAATTGAGAAAAGTGTCAGCTGTAGGCACAGAAAGATAGGCCTCCCCCGCTACACACTTAATCTTAATGAAAAACGAGTCTGCCTCCCAACTGGGTACTTTGGCTGACATCCATTGATGTCCTTTCCTCAATCTTTTTTCTACATCTTCTAAGAAACAATGCACCATGTAGTTGTTTCTTGTATTTACATATTGATAAAGCTAAATGGTAGGCAACAGCAGTTATGGTTACGTGACTATGGCCATTACAGTTTGAGAATATGTAATTTTCTCTACCCCAATGACCATATCTTAATGTGCACTCTGTTTTATTGGGTGCTTTTCAAAATATTAAAAAACTAAAATTGTAGACATATTTCCTCCATACCTAGCTTACAGTAAAGCTTGATTAATTACTAATCAGTATTTTACTATTCTGAGAGATATTGGCATCCATTAATTTAAGAAGTGGAATTACTCCGGAAGATAGTAATTTGGAAACTGGCTATTGTGCCTATTATAATGTCTATTTCTCTATACTACAAGCAGTAGGCCTAAAACTAAAGGCATGTTTAGCAACATCAGCCATATGACCTTGGCAGCTCATTAGCATTCAGCTGACAACCCATTTCTGCAAACCAGCAAAATAATAAGGCGAGAAGCATCATTAATTGTTACCTGCTGCTAAGTGGTGACGGCTATGTCATCTGCTATCCAGGTGGTTGCATTGTATTGACAAAGCTCTGCTAAGGCGATAATCTGGAAAATATACTGTACCAACAATTTCTCAATTTTCAACCTTTTATCTTTGCTTTAATTAAGAACTTAGGTGATCCCACAGCGCCTCACCTTACTGATGCATGCAGTGAAATAATTGTTCTGATTTTACATGAGAAAATGCTGCTTTATTTAAGGGAATCATTTATTATTATTTTTTTAAATATACAGTCAGGTCCAAAATGATTGGCACCCTTGATTAAGATGAGCAAAAAATACTGTATTAAATAAATATTAAAAATACTGAGCTATGTTGTAGTAAAAAAAACATGAAAATTACATTATTTTATACTAATACAATTGCTCAGAGAAAGAGATTTTGTTTCAAAAGTAATAACTTATTTTGGTTTATTTATTAACAGATCCTTAATATCCTTCGTCTGCGCTTATGGACTGCCCTCTTCAATTCAAAACATAGGTTTTCAATGGGGTTCAATTCCAGAATCTGAGATGGCCATTATAAAATGATGATTTTGTCATTTCTTTGTGGATTCTGATGTGTGCTTGGGGTTATTGTCTTGGGGTTATTGTCTCCTGGCAAAGGCAACCAGGTCTTGGGCTAAAATGTCCAGGTACTGAGTAAAGTTCATGATGCTGTTGACCAGTGGAAGCAAAATAACCCCACAACATCAAAGATCCACCACCATATTTTACAGTAGGTATGGGGTTATTTTCTGCTTATGCATCCTTATTTCGACCCCAAACCCACCACTGGGGTGTGTGGCCAAAGAGCTCTATTTTCAAGTCATCCAACAAATGTTAATGCCTGGAGTTTGCTAAACAGCATTGGCACCTGGATTGGAACGGTGCTATGGTCACAGAAACCAGAGCTCTTTGGCCACGCACACCAGTGGTGGGTTTGGTATCGCAAAATCAACATTTTGCAATGGCCATCTCAGTCTCCGGACTTGAACCCCATTGAAAACTTGTAGTTGGAATTAAAGAGGGCAGTCCATAAGCGCAGATGAAGGATAGCAAGGTTCTGGAAAGATTATGTATGGAGGAATGGTCTAAGATCCCTTCCATTGTGTTCTCCAATCTCATAAAACATTTTGGAAAAAGGCTCAGTACCGTTATTCTCGTAAGGTGAGGTATGAAAGGTGTTGAAAAAAGGGGGGTCAAAATGATTGTCACCCTTATGTTTTTGAGAGAAAAAACACATTACTTGTTGAACAAAATCTATTTCTCTGAGCAATTGCATTAGTATACCTGAATACAATAATTAATTATTTCGCATTCAATATCGGTCTGTATTTGTATTATTTATTTTATAAAGTCATTTTTGCTCATCTTTATCAAGGGTGCCAATCATTTTGGACCTGACTGTATGTGAGTGAGAGGGGTAAACATGACAGAATCTGTGTATTTAGGTGAACATGTTTGGACATGATGGCTCAATTTCAAAACTAAATACACGATTGCCTCCACTGTAGTGTCACGACATTGGAGAGTGGAAAACAAATTGAATTACAGTGATAAGTGCTATACCTTCAGAAGGGAAGAAGGAATTAGCCATTTTCCTTCCTTCCTTAGTACCAACGGGCTTGAAGTTGAGTTTGTTGAACATGCTGTATTGGTCTCCACTTGTACTGTAAACAACAGCCTAGAGCTGAGTCCTGGCCATTGCGCCTGTCAGATCATGAACTTGGGAGCTGTGACTTTCACTTCTTAGCACTCACAATTTCTGGGTCTTCGCTGGAGGGTAGGAGGCCTTGTCATGAGGAGTAGGCCAGAGAGGCCTGGGCCTTGGTAAAAGGATCTTGTCCCTCTAGGGCGATACTCTGACAGGGTCACTCCTTGGGGTTCCCAGTATGTCATAACACATTAAGGGATCCAGAAAGCCAGAGTGAATAAGGGTTTGACGTGTTAAGCCCCACTAGCCGAAGGGTTGAACACTTAATTAAGTCCTCACAGCTCCAAAATACTCCTCATTAATATTTGGGATTACTGAGTTCTTCACTATGTGACTACTACATCAGAAAACATTTGGTTTGTCTTATGTGAAATTAGACTTCTGTCTTTGAGTAGATAAAAAGCCTTGTTAGTGTACACACATTTGATGATGATATTTCATGGATATATAATCGGTCATATATTCATATATACACTACCAGTCAAAAGTTTGGACACACCTACTCATTCAAGTGTTGTTCTTCATTTTATACTATTTTTCACATGGTAGAATAATAGTGAAGACATCAAAACTATGAAATAACACATATGGAAACATGTAGTAAACAAAAAAAGTGTTCAACAAATCAAAGTATAGATTCTTCAAATAGTCACCCTTTGCCTTGATGACAGCTTTGAACACTTTCTCTCAACCAGCTTCCAGCTTCACCTGGAATGCTTTTCCAAAGTCTTGAAGGAGTTCCCACATATGCTGAGCACTTGTTGGCTGCTTTTCCTTCACTCTGCGGTCCAAGTCATCCCAAACCATCTCAATTGGGTTGAGGTCGGGGGATTGTGGAGGCCAGATCATCTAATGCAGCACTCCATCACTCTCCTTCTTGGTAAAATAGCCCTTACACAGCCTGGAGGTGTGTTGGGTCATTGTCCTGTTGAAAAGCAGATAGATAGTCCCACTAAGCCCAAACCAGATGGGATGGCATATACAGTGGGGAAAAAAAGTATTTAGTCAGCCACCAATTGTGCAAGTTCTCCCACTTAAAAAGATGAGAGAGGCCTGTAATTTTCATCATAGGTACACGTCAACTATGACAGACAAAATGAGAAAAAAAATTCCAGAAAATCACATTGTAGGATTTTTAATGAATTTATTTGCAAATTATGGTGGAAAATAAGTATTTGGTCAATTACGAAAGTTTCTGAATACTTTGTTATATACCCTTTGTTGGCAATGACACACGTCAAACGTTTTCTGTAAGTCTTCACAAGGTTTTCACACACTGTTGCTGGTATTTTGGCCCATTCCTCCATGCAGATCTTCTCTAGAGCAGTGATGTTTTGGGGCTGTCGCTGGGCAACACGGACTTTCAACTCCCTCCAAAGATTTTCTATGGGGTTGAGATCTGGAGACTGGCTAGGCCACTCCAGGACCTTGAAATGCTTCTTACGAAGCCACTCCTTCGTTGCCCGGGCGGTGTGTTTGGGATCATTGTCATGCTGAAAGACCCAGCCACGTTTCATCTTCAATGCCCTTGCTGATGGAAGGAGGTTTTCACTCAAAATCTCACGATACATGGCCCCATTCATTCTTTCCTTTACACGGATCAGTCGTCCTGGTCCCTTTGCAGAAAAACAGCCCCAAAGCATGATGTTTCCACCCCCCATGCTTCACAGTAGGTATGGTGTTCTTTGGATGCAACTCAGCATTCTTTGTCCTCCAAACACGACGAGTTGAGTTTTTACCAAAAAGTTATATTTTGGTTTCATCTGACCATATGACATTCTCCCAATCCTCTAGCAAACTTCAGACGGGCTTGGACATGTACTGGCTTAAGCAGGGGAACACATCTGGCACTGCAAGATTTGAGTCCCTGGCGGCGTAGTGTGTTACTGATGGTAGGCTTTGTTACTTTGGTCCCAGCTCTCTGCAGGTCATTCACTAGGTCCCCCCGTGTGGTTCTGGGATTTTTGCTCACCGTTCTTGTGATCATTTTGACCCCACGGGGTGAGATCTTGCGTGGAGCCCCAGATCGAGGGAGATTATCAGTGGTCTTGTATGTCTTCCATTTCCTAATAATTGCTCCCACAGTTGATTTCTTCAAACCAAGCTGCTTACCTATTGCAGATTCAGTCTTCCCAGCCTGGTGCAGGTCTACAATTTTGTTTCTGGTGTCCTTTGACAGCTCTTTGGTCTTGGCCATAGTGGAGTTTGGAGTGTGACTGTTTGAGGTTTTGGACAGGTGTCTTTTATACTGATAACAAGTTCAAACAGGTGCCATTAATACAGGTAACGAGTGGAGGACAGAGGAGCCTCTTAAAGAAGAAGTTACAGGTCTGTGAGAGCCAGAAATCTTGCTTGTTTGTAGGTGACCAAATACTTATTTTCCACCATAATTTGCAAATAAATTCATTAAAAATTCTACAATGTGATTTTCTGGAATTTTTTCTCTCAATTGGTCTGTCATAGTTGACGTGTACCTATGATGAAAATTACAGGCCTCTCTCATCTTTTTAAATGGGAGAACTTGCACAATTGGTGGCTGACTAAATACTTTTTTTCCCCACTGTAGCTGTAGAATGCTGTGGTAGCCATGCTGATTAAGTGTGCCTTGAATTCTAAATAAATCACAGACAGTGTCACCAGCAAAGCACCCCCACACCGTAACACATCCTCCTCCATGATTTACGGTGGGAACTACACATTTACATTTACATTTACGTCATTTAGCAGACGCTCTTATCCAGAGCGACTTACAAATAGGTGCATTCACCTTATAGCCAGTGGGATAACCACTTTGTTTCTTGGCCCAAGCAAGTATCTTCTTCTTATTGGTGTCCTTTAGTAGTGGTTTCTTTGCAGCAATTCGACCATGAAGGCCTGATTCAGACAGTCTCCTCTGAACAGTTGATGTTGAGATGTGTCTGTTACTTGAACTCTGTGAAGCATTTATTTGGGCTGCAATTTCTGAGGCTGGGAACTCTAATGAACTTATCCTCTGCAGCAGAGGTAACTCTGGGTCTTCCATTCCTGTGGCGGTCCTCATGAGAGCCAGTTTTATCATAGCGCTTGATGGTTTTTGCGACTGCACTTGAAGAAACATTCAAAGTTCTTGAAATGTTCTGTATTGACTGACCTTCATGTCTTAAAGTAATGATGGACTGTTATTTCTCTTTGCTTATTTGAGCTGTTCTTGCCATAATATGGACTTGGTCTTTTACCAAATAGGGCTATCTTCTGTATGCCACCCCTACCTTGTCACAACACAACTGATTCGCTCAAACATTAAGAAGGAAAGAAATTCCACAAATTAACTTTTAACAAGGCACACCTGTTAATTGAAATGCATTCGAGGTGACTACCTCATGAAGCTGGTTGAGAGAATGCCAAGAGTGTGCAAAGCTGTCATCAAGGCAAAGGCTGGCTATTTGAAGAATCTCAAATATAAAATATATTTTGATTTTTTTAACACTTTTTTGGTTACTACATGATTCCATATGTGTTATTTCAGATTTTTGATGTCTTTACTATTATTTTTCAATGTAAAAAATAGTAAAAATAAAGAAAAACCCTTGAATGAGTAGGTGTGTCCAAACTTTTGACTGGTAGTGTACATCTCTATTTTTAATGGGCAATACATCCATAAATACCTCACATTTTCACATGTTCCTTTTTAGCATTTGGAAACACAACGCAAATGTGCACTTAGTGCTCTCCAGCCATGGACTTGAGCTATTATTCAGCTCGTCGGGCAGGGGCTTGTAAATGTAAATCTCAATCTGGTGTGAAAACATCTTGCATCTCCCCCTCTATTTCACAGATAACTACAATCCGCGATATTGGTTTTTCAGCAAAATAGCAGCCCGCCGTGTTATTTTGGTATATGAGGGATTGGGTTGGGGGAAATTAAGAGTTTCGATCCAAAGCGCTATATCCACCAATTTTTCACATTTGTGTCTTTTCATCAGAAATGATTGGTTATGGGTACCTTTATGTGTGTGTAAAATATTATTATTCTCAGATGTTTTATTTATGGATTTTAGATGTGTAGCTACGGGGAGAACTGGGATGAAAGTAACACTTTTAGTTTTTTTCTTAATAACTCACAGATCGATAGATCTAGAGAGAACATATTTTATGAAAAACAACTCATATATGTATGTCCTCTACCATTAGCATCTTTTAAGAAGGTCATGCCATGAATTAATTTACATATTTGATTTGGAATTTTAAGACCCCTTTAGGTATCAAAATAAAAAATATAAAACAAATATTTGATAAAATATTGAATTTGGCCTTTACTGCTATAGCCCATGGAAACGCATTGAATAACACATTCATAAATGGCAAAAAAGACAGTCAAAAAAGTAATCATAAGGAATAAATGTATGTCCTATACTGTATCTAGGAGATATAAGGATGCCAGAGTTCAGGAAATTTAACCCCTTATTTTTGTTGGCACAAAACAACCTCTATACTTCCATTGGTTGGTATGGGTTACCTTCAGACGAGTCTCATGACACTTGTGGGGGAGAACACGTTCGTGAGTGTCTCCCTTTTCCATAGAGTGGTCACAATAGTTTGTAGGACGTTCGGAGGTTGCAGAGGTTTTTGTGAGAAAAACATCAACCCTGCGACACATCTTTTCCATTGACTTCAATGTATTGAGAAAAACTTCAGCCCTGTGGCATTCATCTTTTCCCACTGACTGCAATTTATTGAGAAAAACTTCAGCCCTGTGACATTCGTCTTTTCCCATTGACTGCAATATACTGATAACAACTTCAACCCTATGACACACCTTTTTTCCCATTGACAGCAATTTATTGAGAAAAACATTACCAACATTTCTGAAAATTGATGTAGAGTTTTGGAATTAAACTCTTCAAATTTAACCTCAAGTGTATCTCAGCACTCTAAATGCAAGGACAATGACATCAACCTGATAGTTTTAAGCATATTTTGAAACTTTACAGATTCCCAGCTGCTAGAATGCTTATTTAACTCCACAGCCCATACTGTAAGATTTTTCTATAATTTCAATAATAAAACACTGTATGATGCACAGTATAATACCAAAAATGTGTTTTACAGCATTCATGCTGTAGATTGCACTGCATTATGGGTAAAATGCTGAAAAATACTGTTATTAACTGTAATTCGGAAGCCTCCTATACAAATTACTGTAACATACTGTATTTCTTTACAGTGATAGCTTATGCCTACTGTAGATTAAAATTATCAGTTTCAGGCGCCAACCTCATGCTGTCGGTTGAGACACATGAATCTCAGATTATTTTAATGAATATCTTCTTGAAGCGGCTGTGAAGTGGAAGAATATTTTCAGCAGCTGCTGGGTAGGTACCTTGTCTTGTTTATAAGTATATTTACAGTGGGGGAAAAAAGTATTTAGTCAGCCACTAATTGTGCAAGTTCTCCCACTTAAAAAGATGAGAGAGGCCTGTCATTTTCATCATAGGTACACGTCAACTATGACAGACAAATTGAGAAAGAAATTTCCAGAAAATCACATTGTAGGATTTTTAATGAATTTATTTGCAAATTATGGTGGAAAATAAGTATTTGGTCACCTACAAACAAGCAAGATGTCTGTCTCTCACAGACCTGTAACTTCTTCTTTAAGAGGCTCCTCTGTCCTCCACTCGTTACCTGTATTAATGGCACCTGTTTGAACTTGTTATCAGTATAAAAGACACCTGTCCACAACCTCAAACAGTCACACTCCAAACTCCACTATGGTCAAGACCAAAGAGCTGTCAAAGGATACCAGAAACAAAATTGTAGACCTGCACCAGGCTGGGAAGACTGAATCTGCAATAGGTAAGCAGCTTGGTTTGAAGAAATCAACTGTGGGAGCAATTATTAGGAAATGGAAGACATACAAGACCACTGATAATCTCCCTCGATCTGGGGCTCCACGCAAGATCTCACCCTGTGGGGTCAAAATGATCACAAGAACGGTGAGCAAAAATCCCAGAACCACACGGGGGGACCTAGTGAATGACCTGCAGAGAGCTGGGACCAAAGTAACAAAGCCTACCATCAGTAACACACTACTCCGCCAGGGACTCAAATCCTGCATTGCCAGACGTGTCCCCCTGCTTAAGCCAGTACATGTCCAGGCCTGTCTGAAGTTTGGGAGAATGTCATATGGTCAGATGAAACCAAAATATAACTTTTTGGTAAAAACTCAACTCATCGTGTTTGGAGGACAAAGAATGCTGAGTTGCATCCAAAGAACACCATACCTACTGTGAAGCATGGGGGTGGAAACTTCATGCTTTGGGGCTGTTTTTCTGCAAAGGGACCAGGACGACTGATCCGTGTAAAGGAAAGAATGAATGGGGCCATGTATCGTGAGATTTTGAGTGAAAACCTCCTTCCATCAGCAAGGGCATTGAAGATGAAACGTGGCTGGGTCTTTTAGCATGACAATGATCCCAAACACACCTCCCGGGCAACGAAGGAGTGGCTTCGTAAGAAGCATTTCAAGGTCCTGGAGTGGCCTAGCCAGTCTCCAGATCTCAACCCCATAGAAAATCTTTGGAGGGAGTTGAAAGTCCGTGTTGCCCAGCGACAGCCCCAAAACATCACTGCTCTAGAGGAGATCTGCATGGAGGAATGGGCCAAAATACCAGCAACAGTGTGTGAAAACCTTGTGAAGACTTACAGAAAACGTTTGACCTGTGTCATTGCCAACAAGGGGTATATAACAAAGTATTGAGAAACTTTTGTTATTGACCAAATACTTATTTTCCACCATAATTTGCAAATAAATTCATAAAAAATCCTACAATGTGATTTTCTGGAGAAAAAAAATCTCATTTTGTCTGTCATAGTTGACATGTACCTATGATGAAAATTACAGGCCTCTCTCATCTATTTAAGTGGGAGAACTTGCACAATTGGTGGCTGACTAAATACTTTTTTTCCCCACTGTATTTCTAGCCAACGTTGAATTACTGCATGTTTCCTTAGCTAACCTAGCTAGATAGCTGGGAAACCTGTGCTAGCTAGCTAGCTAGCTCAAGTTGACAAAAGCCATTTCGGTCTGCTCTAAATTGTTCATAAATATCTAGCTGTGCGACCTAGAAAAACATTACCCAGAGAATATGGTGATTATAGGCTGTATTGCAGCCTCTGAGTGCCATAGAGAATACACTGAGCGCAGATTCGTGACCATTATGCTTCCACCATTAATACAGGGAAAATTGATTGTTTCTAGCAGTTCAAAAGATGACCCATATTTCTTCGGATTGACGGGCCACATTTTATGCATTAACCACGTTGTGGGCCGTACTCGCGAGCTGCTAAAGCTGATGCAAATGACCAGTGCACGATATTGTGTCGAGGTGCCTGCCGACCTAAGGTGCAGTGCCACTGGTCAGCTGTAGCCTAACACTGTTGCCTAACACAACAGAACTTAGTAACTTGGCACATTTTTTCCCCTCCCAGGATCATACAGTATTTCAAGTAGGATAGCAGCCTACACAAAAAATTGCTAATATTGGTAGCCATCTAGACGGCAAAAACACCAGGACAGTGTCCTCCTTAGCTGTCACAACCCTGTGTGATTCGGTTCACTTGGCTCTCATCTGCGCAACATAAATCATTGTTTTGTAGGCCAGGAGTGTCCATACATCCTCTCCCGCTAATCATTTGTTTAATTTAAAAAACAGTATTAGCTAAACCTGTTAACTTTATCAGTAGTATGCAAACATTTGGTGGCACAGCTAGAAAGGAAAATGTTGTGAGTCTGGTAAAATAATCTGTGATATTGTGTAGGCTATTGCAATGTTGTATTCGTTTGCTAGGGTTTGAAGTAGCTGTCTTATTTCTATTTGTTCAATGCCTCAATTGATTTTATAAACTATATTGGATATACAGTGCATTCAGAAAATATTCAGACCCCTTGACATTTTCCACATTTTGTTACATTACAGACTTATTCTGAAATGGATTAAATTGTTTTTCCCCAATAATAAATCTAAAAACAATACCCCATAATGACAAAGCAAAAACAGGTTTTCAGACCCTTTACCCAGTACTTTGTTGAAGCACCTTTGGCAGCGATTACAGCCTCGAGTCTTCTTGGGTATGACGCTACAAACTTACCCAAAACTGAGTTGCGCCTGATCATAGATCGGGCTGCATCACTGCCTGGTACAGCAACTCCACCACCGCGGACCGCAAGGCGCTTCAGAGGGTGACACGCGCAGCCGAACGCATTATTGGGTGCACACTGCCTGCCCTCCAGGACACCAGGTGTCGCAGGAAGGCCAAGAATATCCTAAGGGACCTCAGCCATGGCCTGTTCTCCCCGTTTCCATTACTCAGACGCGGGTGGCACAGGAGCATTATGGCGGAAACTGGAAGACTGGCCAATCATTTCTACCCCCAGACCATCAGGCTGCTGAATAGCCACACACATTTATTTATTCATCACCGCTACAGTTGTTATTATGCATGTAGTACTATTTCCATTTTTCTTATTACCATTGTCATTGTTTTATTTCACTAGTCCTGCATGTTGGAGCTCGGAGCTTTGAATCTGAAGATCTAGGATTGTACCCAATCCCAATTTTAACTGCGTCTCCCTCTCTCTCTTTGTCTCTCTCTCCCCCACTGGCCACATGGACAGGCACACAATATAGTTTTTACATTAGTGTTGTAATGATTCTCTTATTTGGTTAAATACAGCGCATTCGGGAAGTATCCAGAACATTTTTACAATTAAAAAATAAATAAAAACAGAAATATCTTATTTACATAAGTATTCAGACCCTTAGCTATGAGACTCAAAATTTAGCTCATGTGCATCCTGTTTCCATTGATCATCCTTGAGATGTTTCTATAACTTGATTGGAGTCCATCTGTAGTAAATTCAATTGATTGGACATGTTTTGGGAAAGGCACACACCAGTCTATATAAGGTCCCACAGTTGACAGTGCATGTCAGAGCAAAAACCAAGCCATGAGGTCGAAGGAATTGTCTGTAGATCTCCGAGACAGGATTGTTTCGAAGCACAGATCTGGGGAAGAGTACCAAAAAATGTCAGCAGCATTAACGGTCCCCAAGAACACAGTGGCCTCCATCATTCTTATATGGAAGAAGTTTGGAACCACCAAGACCCTTCCTAGAGCTGGCCGCCCGGCCAAACTGAGCAATCGGGGGAGAAGGGCCTTGGTCAGGGAGGTGACCAAGAACCCAATGGTCACTTTGACAGAGCTCCAGAGTTCCTCTGTGGAGATGGGAGAACCTTCCAGAAGGACAACCATCTCTGCAGCACTCCGCCAATCAGGCCTTTATGGTAGAGTGGCCAGACAGAAGCTACTCCTCAGTTAAAGGCACATGACAGCCCGCTTGGATTTTGCCAAAAGGCACCTGCAGCACTCTCAGACCCTTAGAAACAAGATTCTCTGGTCTGATGAAACCAGGATTTAAGTCTTTGGACTTAATGCCAAGCGTCACATCTGGAGGAAACCTGGCATCATCCCTACGGTGAAGCATGGCATGGGACAAGTTGTCCTTGAGTTGCCCAGCCAGAGCCCGGACTTGAAGCAGATCTAACATCTTTGGAGAGACCTGAAAATAGGTGTGCAGCGACGCTCCACATCCAAACTGACAGTGCTTGATATGATCTGCAGAGAAGAATGGGAGAACTCTCCAAATACAGGTGTGCCAAGCTTGTAGCATCATACCGAAGAAGACTGGAGTCTGTAATCGCTGCCGAAGGTGCTTCAACAAAGTACTGAGTAAAGGGTCTGAATATAAATAAATAAAATAAAAATGCCATTTAGCAGACGCTTTTATCCATTTTTTTGTGTATGGGTGGTCCCGGGGATCGAACCCACTACCTTGAAGTTACAAGCGCCGTGCTCTACCAGCTGAGCTACAGAGGACCACAATACTTACGTAACTGTGCTATTTCAGTATTTCTAAAAAACTGTTTTTGCTTTGTTATTATCAGATATTGTGTGTAAATTGATGACGGGAAAAAAATAAACAATTTAATAAATTTTAGAATAAGGTTATAATGTAACAAAATGGGGAAAAAGTCAAGGGGTCGGAATACTTTCCAAATGCACTGTATGTGTTAACTTATTGTTACTTCTATTGTCAATTATGTTGTTAATTCGTTTTTTAATGTTACGAATTTGAATAAATGTATTTTATGTACAGGTATTGTTTTTCTTACATTTAGATTTCTGGTAGAATTTCACTGTAAATTTACAGCATTATCCTGGCACCCGAGTTGCTAGCTTAATACTGTAATTTTGCTTTACAGTACTATTATCCTTACTGTAAAACATTACTATAAATGTACAGCAAGGATGCTGTAATATACCTTTACAGTAAGGAAAATAGGACTGTAAAACATATTACAGCTTCCCTGCTGTAATGCAAAATTACAGTATTGAGCTGGGAACTGTGGTGCCAGTATAATGCTGTAAATTTACGGGGAAAAGGTTTACAGTGCAGCACTGGAGATGAGTGTGCTGCCATGCTCACATGGCCAGCAGGAAAGGTGAAAGATACTTACATATGACCCCATTAGCATTGCTACTGGAGAGATGGAAAGAAGGGAGGAGAGGAAAAATGCATTTCCCCCTTTTGGCAGCATCCCGTCTACAATATTGAAATAAAAACAGCTAGTGACAGCTTTCACCTGTTAATTACTGACACAGAGAGAGAGACCTGTGGTGGCGGTAAAGCTATGATCAAGCCTGGTATTTTTTTTGCATCCCTTTCTGCCACACTGTTGCCCTTGGAAACAAAACTATGTGATAGCTAGCCTGGCACAAATACGTAAAAATCCTTGTTTTTATTCTCAGATCCTTATTTTCAAGACCGTTCAGTCATCAATGATGAGAGTATGTCTTCAACTAACATTTATAGTACATTCAAATGGATATTTTTAGTCTTATTGGTTGTCATGACTCTCCCTGGGTGTGGATCAAAGGCCTCACATCAGCTTGGCAAATGGCCGACAACAACCAGACCCTCTTACCCACGGGGGGGGTTGGAGGGCTGTGCCGGTCTTGACACCTTAACACTGAACATTGGGACAATATATTTCAACATCCAAATGTTGGGAATGATAACAAATGGAATATGGAAAATTAATGTATATTTTGTGATGTCATTAAAAATGGTATAAAGGCGTTGTAACTTAAACATTGTGACTTGAAGAGCTTTTACACTGTGGATATCAGGGTTACATCCTTTACCTTGTGGAGGAAGACAATGTTTTCGTGAAGATATGAATGTGATTTTAGCTTTCTAACAAGATCATAGTGATGATAATACTTTTGCATCGTAACTAGCCACTCCCGAGGCAGCTCAGAGAGTTTGTAAATATGATGGCAATGCCCCTCTTTACCAGAGTGCATAAAATATTGAGTTAAGAATTATCAGATCAGACTAGACAGACCTCAAGCTGCAGCGAGTTCCATATTGGTCCCGACCCTGAAAATCAACACGAGGTGAAGACGACAAAGTTGCCTCCACTAACACGGCTGAGTAGCTGTTCTAAGTACTGTATCTAAGAAGGTGAATTTAAGTGGGACCATCCTGTTAATCTCTTCAAACCATCATCTACTACACTGCTCTCATCACCCCACAGGGGATCATCGACACAGCTGATTAGCCGTCCTCAGAAGACCACTTCTAGAACGAGTGAAAGTTAACAGACAACTAAGAAAAAGGACATTGTGACCTCTTGTGGACAATCTGAGCCTTACATCTAAAAGGCCATCCGAAAGAGAAGGCCCAATCGACCCCTTCCCACAAAGGCCTGGGTCCAACAGTGATACACGACGAAGACCTCCAACACGTAAATACATGCATTACTTCTTACCAAACGGGCAGCAGTTCGGGGCAAGGTATTAGGATTACTGTGAGCGTAGGTCCATGTGTATGCAAGTGTTCTCTAATTTAATCTAGTAACAATTAAACATAGTAGGTCAGTATTCGATAAATAATTGTCATCACAATAATGAAAGTCACGACATGGTTTAAGAACTGTATCTTCTGTAGACATGGCCGCTGAGATTGTGCTGTCAGATCAGCGATGCAGTGCTTTTCTTCCACCATCAAAACACCACTCATATGCCCTTATCACTTCATCACAAAGGGTCTGAAGTGAGCCACCTCTCAAGTCTTCACACAGCCTCTGAAACGTATAGCACCAGTGCTTTAGACAAACACACACACACACACACGCACACGCGCACACACACACACACACACACACACACATCTCAAAGCAAGAGAGAGTGAGCGAAAGAGAGAATGTGTTTGTGTGTTTATGTGAGGGAGAGTGTGAGAGAATCACAGGTTAAAGCAATTTCACTACAGTGAACGACAAGCCTTTTGTTACACCCCGACAAACCAATTTCCTGAATCTATGTTGTCTGCACGAGTCATCACATTGCTTATTCAGCTCCTTAGCATACAAGTAACCAACATACACACACACAAGCACACACAGAAAATGCTTGAACAAGTGAGATTTCTTATCTGTTGAGCAAATCAATACCCTCACCTGCACCCCTCAATCTAGACCCCAGAAATGCATGCAACTCTCTTCATTGAAATGGAGGGTAATCCCCTTCACAGTGCATGTTGATAATACAGGGATTGTTGTTAGGTGAGGTAAATTGAAAAGTGCTATCAAATGGAGGGTAGCTCATCAGGGTCTGAATAATAATGATTGTGGCACCCCCCTCATAATACGTTTCCTCTTTGTGTGGCGGACAGCTAAAGAAGTGCAGGCTGAAATTGAATTGGTTCATTTCCTTCGGCTGTCTTATTCCTTTGTGCACTTTTCCTCTGCTTGGCATTGATCGTAAGGATCCTGGGGGCACACAAGCACAGGCACACACACACTCACACACACACAAACCTGCGCAGACCTAACCGAAGAACATTGGAGTTAAAACTACCCTCCTTACCCCAGTTTGACATGTTGATGTGTGAGCAGCATTTTGATTCTGCCTGGCTGATGGGAAATCAATAGTAGACGCCAGGTTAGATTAATGAATGGGAATCTGCATGGTGGAGTCACATCGCTATCTCTCTACTCTACCCCACCCTCCATACCCTCACACCAACTTGTTGCAAAGTGGCAATTGGCTGACAGTGCTGCAGGCACTGCAGCATATAAGCTGTCCTAAGCCTTCTTCAGAAAGCAGTGTCAACACTGCTATAGCGGTTTAGCGTTCACATATAATTTGACCTCTGATATTATGCATATTTTAGGACACACTCAGCTAGTGTAAGTAGAGTCATGTGACTTGGTGAAAGTACTTTTGAGATCTGAGCCACATACAGTGGGGTGAACAAGTATTTGATACAATGCCGATTTTGCAGGTTTACCTACTTACAAAGCATGTAGAGGTCTGTAATTTTTATCATAGGTACACTTCAACTGTGAGAGACGGAATCTAAAACAAAAATCCAGAAAATCACATTTATGATTTTTAAGTAATTAATTTGCATTGTATTGCGTGACATAAGCAGAACTTAATATTTGGTACAGAAACCTTTGTTTGCAATTACAGAGATCATACATTTCCTGTAGGTCTTGACCAGGTTTGCACACACTGCAGCAGGGATTTTGGCCCACTTCTCCATACAGACCTTCTCCAGATCCTTCAGGTTTCGGGGCTGTCGCTGGGCAATACGGACTTTCAGCTCCCTCCAAATATTTTCTATTGGGTTCAGGTCTGGAGACTGGCTAGGCCACTCCAGGACCTTGAGATGCTTCTTACGGAGCCACTCCTTAGTTGCCCTGGCTGTGTGCTTCGGGTCGTTGTCATGCTGGAAGACCCAGCCATGACCTATCTTCAATGCTCTTACTGAGGTAAGGAGGTTGTTGGCCAAGATCTCGCGATACATGGCCCCATCCATCCTCCCCTCAATACAGTGCAGTCGTCCTGTCCCCTTTGCAGAAAAGCATCCCCAAAGAATGATGTTTCCACCTCCATGCTTCACGGTTGGGATGGTGTTCTTGGGGTTGTACTCATCCTTCTTCTTCCTCCAAACACGGTGAATGGAGTTTAGACCAAAAAGCTCTATTTTTGTCTCATCAGACCACATGACCTTCTCCCATTCCTCCTCTGGATTATCCAGATGGTCATTGGCAAACTTCAGACGGGCCTGGACATGCGCTGGCTTGAGCAGGGGGACCTTGCGTGCGCTGCAGGATTTTAATCCATGACGGCGTAGTGTGTTACTAATGGTTTTCTTTGAGATTGTGGTCCCAGTTCTCTTCAGGTCATTGACCAGGTCCTGCCGTGTAGTTCTGGGCTGATCCCTCACCTTCCTCATGATCATTGATGCCCCACGAGGTGAGATCTTGCATGGAGCCCCAGACCGAGGGTGATTGACCATCATCTTGAACTTCTTCCATTTTCTAATAATTGCGCCAACAGTTGTTGCCTTCTCACTAAGCTGCTTGCCTATTGTCCTGTAGCCCATCCCAGCCTTGTGCAGGTCTACAATTTGATCGCTTATGTCCTTACGCAGCTCTCTGGTCTTGGCCACTGTGGAGAGGTTGGAGTCTGTTTGATTGAGTCTGTG
This sequence comes from Coregonus clupeaformis, assembly GCF_020615455.1. Taxonomy (NCBI): domain Eukaryota; kingdom Metazoa; phylum Chordata; class Actinopteri; order Salmoniformes; family Salmonidae; genus Coregonus; species Coregonus clupeaformis. The sequence goes on along the minus strand of NW_025534542.1, from coordinate 64,120 downwards.
GACAGGTGTCTTTTATACAGGTAACGAGTTCAAACAGGTGCAGTTAAAACAGGTAATGAGTGGAGAACAGGAGGGCTTCATAAAGAAAAACTAACAGGTCTGTGAGAGCCGGAATTCTTACTGGTTGGTAGGTGATCAAATACTTATGTCATGCAAATACTTATGTCATGCAATGTGATTTTCTGGATTTTTGTTTTAGATTCCGTCTCTCACAGTTGAAGTGTACCTATGATAAAAATTACAGACCTCTACATGCTTTGTAAGTAGGAAAACCTGCAAAATCAGCAGTGTATCAAATACTTGTTCTCCCCACTGTAGATCAATGGCAACAATGTAAGTCAAAAACCAACTTTATTTTATAACACATTACTATGTTTGTGCCATGAAGTAACATTCTCATATCTCACAAAACACAAATACAAGCTTCCTACTGATAGTTATTGGTGGTCCTGTTCATAGTTGCGCTCCGAAACCCCTGCAGTGGTCATTATTTTCTTATTTCTACTATTTTGACTGCAACAGTATGTAATTATTGAGTTTTGGCAGTGTTCAGCCTCTGACCATCACTCATGGCATGTTATCTGAGCAGTGGGACTCTCTTACTGCCAGTAATCCTTTCTCTGTTTTAGCCTCAGAACAGACATCTGCTCAGGCATTTGCCCCTAGATTAGCACTAATGACAATAATGATCATACTGAGCAAAAAAGCAACAAAGAACAAAGCCAAGTCTTTTATACCCATTTTGTTATACATGTCTACAAGGACAGCAGGGATCCATATATAGAGAAAAAAAAAAACATGCTAAAAGTACAGTGCACTAACTGTCCCTGAGTGCCTTTGAGTTACAGGTGATTATTTTGGCCTATGGAAAGTAATGTTACCATCTTCACTGATATAAGCAAGAGATGAGGGAAACTGTTTTCACATTTTCATTTACAATGTGACTGAATGCAGCCCTCAAGTCATTAAAACTAGTAAATAACCCAAAGTAATATTGACTGTTAGTGAACAAACTAATGCAGAGGCTCAGAAGCCTGAGTCATCCCAGTCAAAATACCAAGAAATGAAAGACATTCTTGAGAACCCTAAATCGATATTTGTGCTAAAAGTTCTAACCCTGCCTCTAATCGAAATTGAGTGAAACTTCTTATCGCTTATTGATGTTGCTTCACTCGTGGTTAAGGAGAAAAAAGCAAATTCCCACATGAATTGGGTCATACCTGATGCATGGACCCGGTAAAGGAGTTTGGGGTGAAATCCCATATACCTGAGAGTGCATGTTAAATTCAGATAAGCCTCGGCTGCATGGATTCTCATTCTTATCTCAGTCCAGCAATAGGACTGAGAATGAATAATCGGGGGAGGTTCGAGAGCAATAGTTCAGTTACCATAGGCCCTTAAAAGAAAATAGACAATGTGGTGCACTCTTGACAGTTTACAAGCGTGGCGAGGCCTTGTTATCAGCTAAGGCAGCCAAAACAAGGAAGCCGTTCCTTCCGGAAGTCTTGAAATCTACTGTGGAATATACAGAAAATGTTGTTTTTGTGGTATGCAATGACTCAAGGGGTTATTCATATTCAGAATATACATAATGTTGATCCAGTTAGGTTTTTCATTGTATTATTACTGTACTAAACTATAAAAAGTGATTCTGTTGGATCAACTTAATTTAATTACTTCAACTGGTAACAAGCAAATGAGTTGAGTTTTTTCAGGTAAAATAAAAACGTTCGATTAAATTTAATTATGACACTTGTATTATTTGATTACAATCAAATCAATAAATCGCCTCATATTTTTTAAACTTGTTTAGTAGCTTTACTGAAAACTAAAATACTATGCAAATACAACCTTTTAATTAGGCTTCAAGAAAAGCAAATTATTTGGATTGGAGTACCTTAATTGAGTTATTTCAACTGGTAACATCTAATTGAATGAAGTTCCTGCAAATCTAAATATTAGGTTTGTTCAAAACCATCATGACTCATCATGACTCAAAACGTAACATTTCTTTCACAATTACACATTTATTGCACACAATCTGCATGTACAACACAATCTGAATGTACAACAAAATCTCAACACAAAAATCTTCAGTGTAGTGGGTTCCCGAGAGTGGTAGAAAAGCGGGAGAGATGAGAGGATGAGGGAAGAGAGTTTGGGCAGGCCCAATCAAATCATCCCCTATGCCTTATGTACTTGTGTAGATCGTAAATGATTTGACAGGTGATGTAATCAATCTGGTAATAGCTCCACCTTGCCTCCTTAGGTTGAAGTTATACCGTATTGCTTAAATACCAAACAAATCCTCTCAGATCTTCACAAGTGCATAGGGCGTAGGTTTAGGGGACAATTTGGAATTGGCCCAGTCGAGGATGAGAAGGCAGAGGAGAGTGAGAGAGGAGGGTACGATAGAATAGGGCGAGAGGAGGGTTTGGGCAGAGAGGATAGGAGGATGAGATAGGAGAGTGAGAGGAGGTCAGGGAAATAGAGGAGGATGAGAAAGTAGAGCGGGGGGAGATAGAGATTAAGGAGAGGGAGAGGAGAGGGAGAGAGATGTTTGTGTTTTACATAGGTAAAAGCTATAACCCATTCAAACAAAATCACCTTAAGTCCTAAAATAAACAAAAATATTTGGACCAATCAGCACAGAGGAGCAATAGTGTTTGTTATTGTGGGTTTTGTAGTTTGCAAAACAGATTTAACTGAGTCATCAAGCGATCAAAACAATGTACACAAAACAATTTGTCCACACTAGTTGGGTAGTGCATTTTCCTTAATGACAACCTGAATAAACAAAACCTGGAATCCCATAAACATTTCTAGGTAGTCATATTTTAACTCCAATAAAACTGTAGTTTGTAGGAGCTACCTTACACACGGTGAACAGAGACCAGTGGTCACATTCAACAATCTGGTCTATGACACGTTCAACCATTTTTTCCAAAAAAGAGTACCAGAGACACAGGTACCAGAGACACGTGAATGGGTGGAGTTAGGGTGCTTCCACCCAAGTTCTCTAATGGCACTGTGGGGTGTCGTGACGTGACTTACAATAAAGTGATGACTGTTATTTATCGAATCAACTAACTATGTTTAATTGGCACTCAATTAAATTAATCATGTAACAATTAACTCATTAGGAATTTGGGGCACCACGGAATAAGTTATTTAACGAGTTACCATCTCTCTAATTAAAATCTTAGAAAATATATTTACAGTGAGGGTAAAAAGTATTTGATCCCCTGCTGATTTTGTACGTTTGCCCACTGACAAAGACATGATCAGTCTATAATTTTAATGGTAGGTTTATTTGAACAGTGAGAGATCAGAATAACAACAAAAAAATCCAGAAAAACGCATGTCAAAAATGTTATAAATTGATTTGCATTTTAATGAGGGAAATAAGCATTTGACCCCTCTGCAAAACATGACTTAGTACTTGGTGGCAAAACCCTTGTTGGCAATCACAGAGGTCAGACGTTTCTTGTAGTTGGCCACCAGGTTTGCACACATCTCAGGAGGGATTTTGTCCCACTCCTCTTTGCAGATCTTCTCCAAGTCATTAAGGTTTCGAGGCTGACGTTTGGCAACTCGAACCTTCAGCTCCCTCCACAGATTTTCTATGGGATTAAGGTCTGGAGACTGGCTAGGTCACTCCAGGACCTTAATGTGCTTCTTCTTGAGCCACTCCTTTGTTGCCTTGGCCGTGTGTTTTTGGTTATTGTCATGCTGGAATACCCATCCACGACCCATTTTCAATGCCCTGGCTGAGGGAAGGATGTTCTCACCCAAGATTTGACGGTACATCGTCCCTTTCATGCGGTTGTCCTGTTCTCTTAGCATAAAAACACCCCCAAAGCATAATGTTTCCACCTCCATGTTTGACGGTGGGGATGGTGTTCTTGGGGTCATAGGCAGCATTCCTCCTCCTCCAAACACGGCGAGTTGAGTTGATGCCAAAGAGCTCCATTTTGGTCTCATCTGACCACAACATTTTCACCCAGTTCTCCTCTGAATCATTCAGATGTTCATTGGCAAACCTCAGACGGGCCTGTATATGTGCTTTCTTGAGCAGGGGGACCTTGCGGGCGCTGCAGGATTTCAGTCCTTCACGGCGTAATGTGTTACCAATTGTTTTCTTGGTGACTATGGTCCCAGCTGCCTTGAGATCATTGACAAGATCCTCCCATGTAGTTCTGGGCTGATTCCTCACCGTTCTCATGATCATTTCAACTCCACGAGGTGAGATCTTGCATGGAGCCCCAGGCCGAGGGAGATTGACAGTTATTTTGTGTTTCTTCCATTTGCGAATAATTGCACCAACTTTTGTCACCTTCTCACCAAGCTGCTTGGCGATGGTCTTGTAGCCCATTCCAGCCTTGTGTAGGTCTACAATTCTGTCCCTGACATCCTTGGAGAGCTCGTTGGTCTTGGCCATGGTGGAGAGTTTGGAATCTGATTGATTGATTGCTTCTGTTGACAGGTGTCTTTTATACAGGTAACAAGCTGAGATTAGGAGCCCTCCCTTTAAGAGTGTGCTCCTAATCTCATCTCGTTACCTGTATAAAAGACACCTGGGAGCCAGAAATCTTTCTGATTGAGAGGGGGTCAAATACTTATTTCCCTCATTAAAATGCAAATCAATTTATAACATTTTTGACATGTGTCTTTCTGGATTATTTCTGGAGTCTCTCACTGTTCAAATAAACCTACCATTAAAATTATAGACTGATCATTTCTTTGTCAGTGGGCAAATGTACAAAATCAGCAGGGGATCAAATACTTTTAAATAATGACCTCATCAGTCTCATTCTGAACGTCGCATAATCCTTGAATCTGCAAGAACCCTAACCTTATTGAGTAATCAGCAATACACAAATTGGCTTAATTATTTATTTACTAACTAACTAAATAATAACACAGAATACAAACACCCACACACATGGTATAGGTTACTGATTACTAACGTAATACAGTGAAAACAGGTCCCTAGTGGACTGGACTAACAATAGCATGACTGCTTGGTTAGGGGAAGGAGGGGTCAGTAGAAAGAGAGTGGAAGGGAGAGACACAGATTCAAACTATCGTTGTTACATTTGGAAACTACGCTCACAGTAATCATAATACTTAGCACCCTAACCACCGCTCATTTGGATAAGAAATGCAATGTATATATTTACTCGTAGCTGTCCTTGATCGTCGTCTCTCTGTTGAACCACTTTCTCAAAAAGGGTTTGAGTGTCTTATCCCACTTCGGTTAGACTCTGCTTGTCCTCGAATGGAGTGTTCTTTAGGATAGATACTTCAGATGTACCAACGGTTTTCTGAGATGGATTGTCCTTCCCAACTTATGTCTTTAATGAAAGTTCTCTAGACAACTATAAATGCCAGCTGCAGACTGATATGATAAGGTCCAGTGCATTTATCTGCTTCTTCACCTTGTGTACATTTTACATTTTAGTCATTTAGCAGACGCTCTTATCCAGAGCGACTTACAGTTAGTGAGTGCATACATTTTCATACTTTTTGCATACTGGCCCCCCAAGCCTTTATGTTCGGGTAAAAAGGGGCATTCCATCACGCCGACCCAATGTCTGTGCTTACTTGTGCGTGGTTACTGACTGGCAAAAGTTTCTATGAAAAACAATTATCTCATTTAGAAGGCTAAAATCACATTGCTATCTTCACAAACTTATTCTCATACTTAATCATATATTTTAGACAACATTTAGACGCGAATCTGATAACTGAAATATGTACACTTCCAGAGATACAGTTATTTAGTAATACCATCCTTAATGACATCACAAAACAATAAACAATATGACATGATTGTTCTTTAGATCCCCACCGACCATTCCAAACATTTGGATCTCAACCACAATGTTTCAATGTCGAATCATTAGATGTTAGAGTTTTTAGGTGGCAATCTGTCCCTGTAACACAGAGACATTCCGATCACCAATACTAGAGACCAACAGGGGGTCGTTTGCTGCAAACTAACCCCCCCCATCAATCCGCCTGTGTTCATAAAAATGACCACGGGAGAGAGAGACATCTGTAGACTGTTGCTTCTCTGTATTCTGATCTTGGGCTTTTCACGTGGGACCATCACATGAGAGTCATGACAGGGGAGACTCAGTTTTAGTGGGAAGGGAACATGGGTGATCATATCAACCATTGCACCTCTGTGCTGATTGGTGACATGTGCCCCATAATAATTCCCTGCAAAACCAGCCTGAGTTATCGTCCTTTGTCTCTGATTACTTTGAGCAACTGACTTGAATGCGCGTCTAACTGGGCCATGAACTTCGCTTCCTGGGGAACAGTTGTGATCCTCAGGAACTCAGCATTGATCTGAAACAAATAACATGGCACAGAGCTTTGGAATCAGTACAACAAATCCAACCTAAATGTACATAAAAATCACTATTTCCTCTCAACCTTCCCACATTGTGACAAATGTATCCCATTGTAACTAAAACCAATCAAGGCTTTTGGGAGACTGACCAGTAGGGATGGATGGGTAGTAGTTAGCCTCGGCTTGTTTTGGCTTCTTAACCTTTTTTTGCAGGGAAAGCTTTGGATTTCAGTGAGTTAGCTGAGAGCTCGGGACACCTGTGTAATTTGAGCTGGGTCCTGTAGTTTCCCATTTTGTGCTTAAGTCTTTGTTTCCAACCATAGCAGCCATTGAACGATCCAGGTTGTTGTTAGGAATAGGCTGTGACACACAGCATGTTACTACATTAGGCTATTTTGTTTGATATAATCCATCATCCATTTACTAGCTTTTGTGACCACCACAAGCAACAGTATTATCACTACTCTATATTATAATGACTTACTAACAGCAGTGAAAGGAACAGGTCCAACCTTCCAACAGGTGTTGGGTGAATTCAAACCTGGGGAGAAAATGCCAAGTACTTTTCAATGTTGAGAACAGAAAAGTCTCTATGATGCTCAGATGTGATCAACACTGTTTAAAAAAAATGTTGGATGTGGTTGGATGTTGAAGTTGTGCTAGCCCGCTTAAACACTCTGATATGACATTGAATGTGGTTGGTTAGCTAGCTAGCTAGTAACTTCAACAACCAACCAACCACGTGGAATGCCAGCTAGGTAGCTACGATACCCACCCCAGTTGTGGAGGTGAAGGTGAAGAGTTGGAATTAGGTAGCTAGCAACATTGGTATAGAAGTAAACGTAATAGCTGTATTGTGAACTTAGATACTAGCTAGCTAGCTAGCTAACAAGTCCTACTGGGTAGCCGCTAGCTCACGTTAGTAGCAACATTGCAATCGAAGTAAAGTTATCCTTGAACTAGCTAGCTAGCTAGCAGGCCCTAGCTAGGCACAATCCATAGATGAACACTAATCAAAACTAATCTTACCACATCATGAGGCCGGAAAAATGGTAATTTTTATTTTACAAAAGTACCTGGAAAAAATATATTGACTTTGGATGATGATGTTGCCTAGCTAGCTAACGTAAGCTACCAATGCCATAAGTGACTGACATAAAACCAGCAATGCTAGCCAACGTTACGCGGGCGCAAACATTTAAAAATACTCACAACATAGCTTTAAATGATCAAACATACTGACATCTAACATACTGCTTACATGAAAACATACTATTTGTGCGAAAATATGATTTTGTGTCTCAACTTACTGTGCGTTGACTTTGGAATGTGGAACAGAGCGAGCAAGCGAAAATGTCGCTGGAAAAAAAATCCTGCTGCCACGGAGTGTCGATTTGGCGTCATGACATCATAGATATGCATTTGCAAGCATGATGACATAAACCCAAATTGTCTGCTCTCATTAAATCATGAATAATATAGGTTGAGGGAGGAATTACATTTTTTTGATTAAGCGAATCCACAAGAAATAGGTTGATACCACTAAAGAACAATGCTAAATAAAATGAATCCAAAAAATCTGTTAAATTGAGGATCCACTCATTTTCACTTTAAACAGTGTAGCATGAAATACATTTTGCCTGTACAGAGCGAAATGCATCATTTATTGGCAGTGATCACTGGAGAGTTTATATTGTGAAGGTCAATCAGACGTTTCCATTTCACCATTCTTTCATTTGTCCTCAGCGGATCGAGTTGCTATGTATAGTAGGTATCTATGCAAAAGACTCAACAAAGCATGTCAACTCCACAAATTAGAGCTTAATTAACAACTCAATCAAACTAAATAGGAAACAATATGCAGAGGGACTTTTCAGAGTGATGCTGGGAACTACTGTATCATACAATAGATTTGCTGAGATCCCATTTTGTCATGCTACCTTCTGGCTATAACACACTACAAGTTTAACTTCCATATGCATCAATCACATAGCGATTGCATTGTTCTCCACCAATCAAAGCCTTCAATGCCTATCAACTTTGGCCATAGTATAGGCCTATATATGCACCTGTAAATGTATTACAGTTTATTTGATTGCCTCTCTTACCATTTTCTCTGTGAAACTGCTAATTTCTGGAGTTACTGATAACAAGCGTATGAGAGAAATCAGACACTGGACAAATCTCCCAGATGTTCCCAGATGGTAGAGGTGCAATTTTGTTAAGGTTCAAGGAAAATGAGAGGAACCATGATAATGCTATTTGCTGTTTGGTTAATTTTCATATGATAAATATAACAGGGGTCTTGGAGACAGCAGCAGGAGACAACCACCCTGACTATAAGGAATGGGAGGGAGGGGGAGAAAAAAGGTCCTGCATTTTTTTGAAATGTAAAGATTATAGATCACAGAGTGAGAGGCTATGAAGTGTGAGCGAGGGAGTGGAAATTGAACCTCGCCACCACAGCACCAGTCAATCAGATAAATAACGTTTATATAATCGAGTTTTGCCTCACATACATTATTCATCCCTCAGTTAGCTTTTATGCCTCTTTTGCGGGGGTGACTTTGCTGCTTAGGACAAATTGTTGTGGCTTTGGGTACATGGCCTGAATGTATTTCTCCTCTGTCGCCCATGCCTCAATTTGGGCCCTGAGGGTTATGGTCCTTTCACACCGGTTTCATAAAAGTAAAAGGGTCATCTATTTTAGTGGGGTAGTTGGAGCACCCTCTTATCCTTTCTTTGAACCCTAAAACTTGAGGTGGTCATCTCCTCTAAGTCTTCTCTGTAATGTTCAATCACACTATATAAATGCATTCAAAGTCATACTGGAAATACAGAGACAATGTGTTTACTGCCTATGCCATATTTAGAGAAGCTTAGAATGGCAGATAGATCGTGGTTATGGCTGTAAATCAACAGTAAATCAATAACTTCATTATTTGTATATATAATGTGAATATAAAAAAAAAAACACTATTAGGCTATTAATAACATATTGTATGACTTCAGTTCAACAGTCTGTACGAATAAGATACACTGCAGCCTAAACGCCGTAGATTATGTTAATAATAAATGGTGCTTTATCAAGCGTGTTGACTGATGAATAAAGACCATGACAAAGCAAATATCATTGATCCATTGAACTGATGGAGCTGTGGTGGAAAGGTAGGCTTGGAAAATAGTGGTCGATGAAATATAGTGTTTTCTCTCGGCTCCTCTGTAATATCACGGCAGCAGGAGTGTATAGGCAGCTTACTCACAAACTCACAAACTCCTGGACCACCTGCCGCCAAATCTGATTTAGTGCAGGGAAATATTTTCCCAGAGACCCTGCTATTGGTTTAGAAGGCCAGGCCACATGTTGTGAAACAAAGTAGGCCGCCAACCTAAACGGGTTGTCATTTGCCCTCGCGGCGCTCCTATTGATTTACTGCTTCTTGCTGCTTGTTTCCTGGAGGGGACCGCAAGCTCTGAGAAATGCCCGACTGCTTAGCAGAGGAAAGGTTCCCAGGCCTGGCTTCCCAAGTGGCTCGACTGCCAGCCACTGGCACAGTCAGGATGGAATAAATAAACAATAAATACATGCACAATAATGTTAATTGAGCAATATCCAGTCGACCGTGGAATGTCAGAGTTGTTTGTTTTCTGGTGTTTGTGCATTAGTCCTGGCTCACCTATTTTGCTTTGACTATGTAGCATATGGGGATGTGTGAAACTTACTCTTCAGCCTGAAGTGTCCCCATTTACACCAACTAATAGATAGCTTTTCACATGGCGCTGACTGGTAAGACACTTCAGGAGGCAGAGGTCCCGGGTTCGATCCTCAGTGCGAGACTAATCAGAAGGAAGCGGTACTCGCTAAGCAGACAGCGTGACGTCCTTTACAGTGGTGCTGTGACACGGATCTACAGTTGCGCTCAGCTCAATGCTGGGGTTGCTATTAAGTAAGTTTGAGGGGTGAATGTAGAACATTGGGACGTGTGCATCTTACTCCTCAGCCTGAAGTGTCCCCACTTGCGGCAGTGAATAGCTAGCTTTTCGTGTGGCACCGACTGGTAAGACGCTTCAGGAGGGTGGTCATGTGTGCTGGCAAGGCAGAGGTCCCGGGTTTGGGCTTCGTGTGAGCCGAATCAGGAGGACGTGGTACTCGCTAAGCAAGCAGCGTGACATCTTTTACAACTACATCTATCACTATAATATCATCAGTTAAATGAAAGTGTGATGAGAAACATATCCATTGTACTGTATGAGAGGGATTCCCCAAACAGATCCCCCACATTCTGTAATGTAGAGAAAGTATTTGTTGACACTGACGGATAACAAATACACACCACAGCTTCATTCAGCTACATTGGTCACTTCAATCCTGAGTTGACAGTGAAGGGGAACAGCAATGGGTGCTATAGGCACTTTACAATAAAGGTGAACAGCAATGGGCGCTATAGCTGCTTTACAATAAAGGGGAGCAGTAATGGGTGCTATAGGTGCTTTACAATGAAGGTGAACAGCAATGGCCGCTTTACAATGAAGTTGAACGGCAATAGGCGCAATGATCGCCTTACAGTTTTTACACTTACACTAAGTATTCATAACATAAATACATGTTATGGTCATGAATGCATGAGCAGCAGCAGATGTTAATTTAAACTTGAAGAAGGAGTTATCATTTCTGCCTGCTAGGTACTACAGAGAGGAGCCAGTTAAGAGCAGGTTATATATGGAGCTTTGTGTTGTCAAGCGGTTCAAACATCTGCTCTGCAGTCGCTACCTGAACGCTTGCACACTTATTCAAACATCTGTTGCCTGTACTGATATTCCATCATACCTTAAATTATCGAAGACACACGCACACACTTTGTCTCCAAATGGGAAAATGTTACTTTATGTATGAGATTTGGAAGACTACCAAATGCCTTCATAAGATTGCTGGAGTGGGGATACGCAGCGGCATCAATATGTATTACTTTTGAAGTGTCTGGCGTCAAATTAATTCAAACCTGGGTCTGCTTTCATATGTGGTGTGAACAAGCATTTACTCAAATAGAGATGGGGGGCAGATGACTGGCAGTACAGGGATTGGCATATTCTATTGAAATGTAATCTCCAAAGATTAGTTTCCATTCCCCAAACATTAGAATCATTGTCTCCTGAATAGACCCAGCGAGTAAAATGAGACACTGTCTCTGGCTAATTATTTTAAAGCCAAATGCTGCCTTGCTAATGCAATCTGTGTGTGATTAGTACTCCTGGTCGAGGTGCAGATTGGCTGCACATCGCATATGATCAACCTATTATATGCTGCCAGAGCTGGTTATGGAAATAGACTTATAACACTGCTACCTGATGTTTCTGCTCACTGAGATGTAGGGAGAAATTGCATTCATTTACCAGCCTCCAATTAGTACTGAGCCTGCATCATCATCAATTCACATGCTAATTGTCCCATGTTGCTTGCAGAGAGTTAACCACCATCTGTGCAGCTCCCCTATCTCGGCCAAAACTTTTTTAAGGAGGAAAATATGCTAAAGTTGCAAGTTCTGGATGGTCAGTGAGTCATTTACAGATGTGTATGTACTTAGTTAGGTCCTGAAATGTATACACACACTCATTAGTTGATTAATACTTCTTTAAGTAGCTCAAAAAGTTATACAGCTGCACCATCGAGAGCCTCCTGGTCGGTTGCATCACCGCCTGGCATGGCAAATGCTCAGCATCTGACCGTATGGCGCTACAGAGGGTAGTGCGTACGGCCCAATACATCACTGGGGCCAAGCTTCCTGCCATCCAGGACCTATGTGCTAGGCGGTGTCAGAGGATGGCCCAAAGAACTGTCAAAGACTCCAGTCACCCAAGTCATAGACTGTTCTCTCTGCTACCACACGGCAAGTGGTACCGGAGCGCCAAGTCTAGGTCCAAAAGGCTCCTTAACAGCTTCTACTCCCAAGCCATAAAACTGCTGAACAATTAATCAAATGGCTACCCGGACTATTTACATTGACCATTTTATATTTTAGTCATTTAGCAGACGCTCTTATCCAGAGCGATTTACAGGAGCAATTAGGGTTAAGTGCCTTGCTCAAGGGCACATCGACAGATTTTTCACTTAGTCGGCTCAGGGATTAGAACCAGCAACCTTTCTGTTACTGCCACAATGCTCTTAACCACTAAGCTACCACCCTCCCCTTTGTTTTTACACTGCTGCTACTCGCTGTTTATTATCTATGAATAGTCACTTTACCCCTACATGTACAAATTACCTCAACTAACCTGTACCCCCGCACATTGACTCGGTACCGGTACCCCCTGTATATAGCCTCGTTATTGTTATGTAATTATTATTATTATTTTTTTTTTTAACTTTTGTTTATTTTGTAAATATTTTCTTAATTCAATTTCTTGAACTCCATTGTTGGTTAAGGGCTTGTTAGTAAGCATTTCACGGTAAGGTCTACACCTGTTGTATTCGGCGCATGTGACAATTTTTTGTTGTTGATGTGATTTTATTTGATAGGCTTTGATGAAGGCATAGCAAATCACCATAGTCAGGTATTATTTGCTAGTAGTTGCTACCTTCAGTTTTCAACATTAGTATTGATTATAGGATTGATATAGCGGAAATCCTACCTCAAGATTAAAATGTCTTGTTCATCTTCCTCCCTTTTCATATTTAGTTTGATTTTGTCTCAGTGGGGTATCAAAACCTGCTCTATTCTGTCAAGTGATAAATGGGCCATATTCAGATTATAGCCACTTCCTGATAAGATTGTATTCAGCCTGACTGTTTATTTTCAGCTGCACATATCACAATTATCTGTCCTCTATTTCTCAAATTAATTACAAATCTCTCTCTCTCTCTCTTAGGCCCTCTCTCTTTCCCTTCTCTCCATCTCTGCTTCTGTCAGTCTTTCTCTATTTTCTTTCTCTTTGTATCTTTCTCTATCTCTCTTTCTTTCTCATGTTTGTAATTATTCTCAAGTCTATTTCCATTCGAAGGAAGTGTGATTATTACATTTTGAATGTGTGTTGAAAATCACCATGTTCTTGTAAATTGTGCCAGTTTCAGTATGTGGGTACGAGACATGACAATTGCAAGCAATTTTTGTTTGTATGGTAATGATCAGAGGCATTTTTATTTGGAGAAATGCTGTGTTGCTCCTTTTCTCCCAGTCAACAATATGCTGTTATTACACTTATCGAAATACATAATTGGAAATGATTTGCTGAGGGGACTGCTGAACAAAGTGTTCATTGAATCTGGCCCAATTGTACATCAATTCAGTGATAATGCACACACATCACTGTGCATGCCAAGGATGTTTATCATTTAATGAAGGTCAACATTTTAATATGAAAAGAGATTTCATAAAATAACCCCTCAATATTCTACCAAATAAAAATCCTCCATCGGCTAGAGCTGTAAATGTTTACTTGCAATTTAAGTGGGACTGTCGTATTTTATTACCTAAACTCCTGTCTCTGCACACTTCAGGTGTTGCCACCAAACATCCTCTTACTCTGAAAGTGTTGAGCATACAGCTAAATATGAGGACAGCAAATGTCAATGTTTGAATAGTCTAAGGAGAAATAAGTTCTATGTACATTCCTAGTTTTAATTGAGGCAACTGTGTAGGTTGGGCACGTACAATCCAACACAGCAACCATTTCCCCAGAAAGCCATCTGAGTCATGCTGAGAACAGAGAACACAATGTGAGACATTACACTGGGTAAGAGAAAATACATGATTAGAATTGATGATGGGAATCATAAAAAACGGACTCAGGACATTGCATCATGGATAGGTGGACCTACAGTGCAGAGTAAGAGAACTTTAGGATACAGTAGAAACTATTTTAAATGCATGTTCAACTGTGGATACGGAAAGACACAACATAAAGTTTCACAGATGTTGTTTAGCACTGTAAAGGATATCATTGTCACAAATATTACCTCTACTGTACTACAGTGGGGAAAAAAAGTATTTAGTCAGCCACCAATTGTGCAAGTTCTCCCACTTAAAAAGATGAGAGAGGCCTGTAATTTTCATCATAGGTACACGTCAACTATGACAGACAAATTGAGAAATTTTTTTCCAGAAAATCACATTGTAGGATTTTTTATGAATTTATTTGCAAATTATGGTGGAAAATAAGTATTTGGTCACCTACAAACAAGCAAGATTTCTGGCTCTCACAGACCTGTAACTTCTTCTTTAAGAGGCTCCTCTGTCCTCCACTCGTTACCTGTATTAATGGCACCTGTTTGAACTTGTTATCAGTATAAAAGACACCTGTCCACAACCTCAAACAGTCACACTCCAAACTCCACTATGGCCAAGACCAAAGATCTGTCAAAGGACACCAGAAACAAAATTGTAGACCTGCACCAGGCTGGGAAGACTGAATCTGCAATAGGTAAGCAGCTTGGTTTGAAGAAATCAACTGTGGGAGCAATTATTAGGAAATGGAAGACATACAAGACCACTGATAATCTCCCTCGATCTGGGGCTCCACGCAAGATCTCACCCCGTGGGGTCAAAATGATCACAAGAACGGTGAGCAAAAATCCCAGAACCACAAGGGGGACCTAGTGAATGACCTGCAGAGAGCTGGGACCAAAGTAACAAAGCCTACCATCAGTAACACACTACGCCGCCATGGACTCAAATCCTGCAGTGCCAGACGTGTCCCCCTGCTTAAGCCAGTACATGTCCAGGCCCGTCTGAAGTTTGCTAGAGTGCATTTGGATGATCCAGAAGAGGATTGGGAGAATGTCATATGGTCAGATGAAACCAAAATATAACATGTCCAGGCCCGTCTGAGGTTTGCTAGAGGGCATTTGGATGATCCAGAAGAGGATTGGGAGAATGTCATATGGTCAGATGAAACCAAAATATAACTTTTTGGTAAAAACTCAACTCGTCGTGTTTGGAGGACAAAGAATGCTGAGTTGCATCCAAAGAACACCATACCTACTGTGAAGCATGGGGGTGGAAACATCATGCTTTGGGGCTGTTTTTCTGCAAAGGGACCAGGACGACTGATCCGTGTAAAAGGAAAGAATGAATGGGGCAATGTATCATGAGATTTTGAGTGAAAACTTCCTTCCATCAGCAAGGGCATTGAAGATGAAACGTGGCTGGGTCTTTCAGCATGACAATGATCCCAAACACACCGCCCGGGCAACGAAGGAGTGGCTTCGTAAGAAACATTTCAAGGTCCTGGAGTGGCCTAGCCAGTCTCCAGATCTCAACCCCATAGAAAATCTTTATAGGGAGTTGAAAGTCCGTGTTGCCCAGCAACAGCCCCAAAACATCACTGCTCTAGAGAAGATATGCATGGAGGAATGGGCCAAAATACCAGCAACAGTGTGTGAAAACCTTGTGAAGACTTACAGAAAACGTTTGACCTGTGTCATTGCCAACAAAGGGTATATAACAAACTATTGAGAAACTTTTGTTATTGACCAAATACTTATTTTCCACCATAATTTGCAAATAAATTCATTAAAAATCCTACAATGTGATTTTCTGGATTTTTTTCCCTCATTTTGTCTGTCATAGTTGACGTGTACCTATGACGAAAATTACAGGCCTCTCTCATCTTTTTAAGTGGGAGAACTTGCACAATTGGTGGCTGACTAAATACTTTTCCCCCCCACTGTATGGGCCAACACTGCAAGCCAAAGTATTCAGAGGCAGGACTGACAAGTGACAAAGTAAATGTTTAAAAGTATATTGCCGTTAAAAGTGGCTGTATTGGTGTAGAACTCGATTGGGTTTCTGAGGATAAAGACGATTAACACACCAAGAAAACATATCAGAAAAATATTTGTATTTAGCCTCAGTATAGGCCATAAATGATAAATGTTTTGTTTGCATTACTTAACTTTGATAGATAACGCATCACAAACATCTCAACCAGCTGGTTGGTTTGCCCAATTAGAGAAAACAGATTTTCTATTGGAATCAGACTTTTTAAATCATCCAAAAAATTATACATGAATTTACATTATGTCTGCTTCATTTACTTATAATGGAAGGTAGGCTTAGTTAAATGAGGACTTATATAAATATTAATAAAATATGATACATTTGTGTGTCAAAATATGAATATACAAATGCATGTAAATGAATGTGTTTACAGTTTATATGCTTAGAATACCAGTAAAATTACATGTACTTTATGATATTGTGAAACATGTTGAAGATAACAGGCAGACAGTAAATAATTATATGGATTTGAAAGGATTTTTGTATTTGCACAGACGTAATAGCATTCCATTAGTGGTCAACTCAATCACCTGGTAGAGTACAATTTTCAAGAGTTCCTAAAATTGTAAAACAATAACATATTAGTCATTGAATCATTGTTAAATTATGTTTTAAAGGTCAACAAGATTTTACAAACTTGTAATTTCCCATTTTATACACAATTAGGACATTTTATACACAATTAGTACAACAAAAATGGTGGTAAACGAGGTTTGGTTTTGCTTATGTTCACTTCCTGGATATCAACCATCTTTGAATGAACGTTTAAAAAATATGGGAGTCCGATAATGAAAACCACATGATCATGTTACTAAATGACATTGGTTGAGATGATAAAATATGCCATACAAAGTTCATACGTTTAATTGTATTTACATTTGTTGAGCTGCCTGTTAATGGGTTAAATGTGACTTCAGGCACGGATGTTCTTAATATACAGTAATCTGTGACTCTCCATTGGGCAAAACACCTTAAAGAAATAAATCATTCTCCTGCACAAATATTCTGCATCCATGAGCTATGAATAATGCATATATTATCATTCTATCTATAAGAAATTGTTATTAATGGGTATTTGGAGGTGTGGCGCCCACACATTTGTATGCAATGAAGAAGTACACACATTGCCATGCCCACCTGGAACATCAGAGGAATGAGTGCCACACTGTAAATGAATCATTTGGTGAGGGTTAGAAATTAGGAGTAGAGAAATTATGTTTTTAACCTTTATCATGCTATTCAGTTAACTAACTGCGCTCTTTTAAGATAATGTGCATAATCTTTAACATTTTCCCCCAAAACAACTGTGTGCTTGTGTGTTTCTTCTTCAGTGTCTACGGTGTCTCTAACAAAAGGACATCAAAGGGAGTTTTCACATATAATCCTCTTTACAATTTTTCCCAATTGTTAACACGCGTTTGCTAAAACTACATCTCAGGTACTCAAAACTGTAAACACAAAACACAAAACAGTTAGCCAATTTCCCCACACCACACAGAAATCTTGCAAAATGAAACACAGCAATCAAAATCATGTACTCCCTGCTCAAATTGAAACTCTGCACACAAATGAGACACACACACACACACATCAAATGAATCCAACTTAGTGACAGCCAATATCACAATAATGTAACATATTAAAAACACTACTATCAGAACCTATTTCAGTGTAAAGACTAAGATTTTGTTGTTATACTGTATATTGTTTGTGTGTACTCAAACAAGAAAGGAACACAGATGCAAAAATTAAAGTTTTATGTTTCAACGTGACTCAATACATGTCAAACAGCATACTGTAAGCACACATACAGTAAAATTGCAAACATACAGTAAATACATAGCAAAGGAATAAAAATAGTCCTATTTGTACTACTGTACTGTATTTTAGATCAATTGTACAGAATAGATAAAGAAACTGTCAAAATACAGTAAAATCATAAGTCAAGAAACAAATAATCCATTGCGAAAACAAAATCAGTCATGTCTGTTGTTTTGGTCCGGCCACAGATTTTCATCAACATCACAGGCGATATTCTCCTTGGCCAGACAGCGGGGGAAATATCTTCTGGCATGACACATCCACCCCTGACAGGACTCTGCTGGAATGTCACCACAGGCCTCCTCCATTGCCTGGAGAAGGGCCATACGTTCATGGGGTTTGCGATCATACACCTTCCACCTTCCACCGCCATGCTGAAAACAACTCCTCAATGGGGTTAAGAAAGGGGTAATATGGTGGGAGATAAATAATTGTAAACCTGGGATGGTCATGGAACCAGTTGTGGACCTGAGCAGCCCGATGGAAACTCACGTTGTCCCAAATGAGAACATACTCAGGATCACCTGGCCCTCTCTGCTCTGGCTGAAAAAGATTGTCATGTAAGGTGTTGAGGAAATTAAGGAGATGGGCAGTGTTGTATGGTCCAAGGGTGGAATGGCGGTGGAGGACCCCACTGTGGCTCATAGCTGCGCATACTATATGGTGACATTTCCCCCGCGCTGGCAAGGTACCTCAATGATGGTGCGTTGACCAATGATGTTCCTTCCTCTCCTCATCTTCGCAAAATTGAATTCAATTGTATCCAGCCTCATCTATGAATATGAGTTCCTGGGGGATGAGACTTGCATCCAACTCCATGATTCTCTGAAATTACAGTAAATACCGTAATTACTGTATAGTAAAGTTCACTGGCAACATCAATGAGTCTCTAATGTTTCAAGAGTGTAATACTAGTACCATACTTTCTTGTACATATTCGTACTGTTTATCCTTCACTCTTTGGGAATTCCTTTCAAATGGGACTTTCAGATTTGTGGATTTGCCTCATCCGGAGATGGTGTTTCTTAAGGATGTGGGCTATGGTTGATAAGCTTGCTCTGATGTTATGGAAGATGGCAGGGTTTTCAATAATCTGTTTTTGGATTCCTCGCAGTCTTATGGCACTATTTTCAATTACCATTTGCACAATGTCAGCCTCCTGTTCGTCTGTAAATAGATGTGTTCCACCACCATGTGGTTGTCATCTTTCAGTTCTACAAAAACAACATAGCATACAGTACAGTAAACACTACAGTAATACAGTTACAAAGTAGTATACAAAGTTACAAACATGTTACAAAGTAGTATAGCTCCCAATTTCATACATATAGTAATACATGAAACTTTGACTTTGTTTCCCCTTACAGTATGTATTGGAATTTACAGTCTTTACTGTGCTTTATGTTGTACTACTGTCAAGTAGTAAAAGTAGTAGATAGGTCCAATGTCTGCAGTACATACCTATTCTCATTTTGGAACGTCCGGATGATGGATGCTACGGTGAAGCGGCTCAGATTGGGCTGCACTCTCTGCCCCTATCAAGGTCAAACCATGGTTGACCATATGGTCCACCACAGTCGCCCGAATTTCATCAAAGATTACTCTCCTTGTCCTTGGTCTTCCTCCACCTCCACCTCTACCTCCAACTCTATCCCCACCCCACCCCAGCCTCCACCTCCACCTCCACCTCTACCTCTACCTCTACCTCTCTCTGCCAAGTTTGCTTCCGTTGTTCTCATCTGTGGCCTTTTTATCCATACCAAAGGTCTGATTGCAAAGTTAACATTTACGCAATTAGTGTTTGCACATGTAAAGAGTGAAAGTGATCAATTGGTAATTGAGCTTAGCTTGTCTGAGTGTAAAGCAAAACATGTGCCAGTAGTATTGCAGATTTGTTGTATGGTTCTGCTAAATGAGTTGCAGGTTTGGGACATTGTGCCTCATGGACCAGTTTTAATTTTCACTCTGGGGTGAAAAAAAGCAAAAGAACTCAGTTGTCTTTGTATTCACACTGCCCTTAAATTAGGACTCAGCTCTCTTCCCAGTTCACTTCATAATGTTTGTGGTCCGAGTCCTCTTTGCATTCACATCGCTATGTTTAGAAAGGAACCAAGATCCTTTTCCAACATTCACTCAATGCACTCTGAGTAAATACACAGTGCAGGACAAGCCATACCATCACAACCTGTTATCGAACAGCCAGGGATGTACTTACATACACTGAGCATACCAAACACTAAGAACACCTTCGTAATATTGAGTTGCACCCCCCTCCCCCCCTTTGCCCTCAGAACAGCCTCACTTCGTCGGGCATGGACTCTACAAGGTCTCGAAAGAATTCCACAGGGATGCTGACACATGCTTCCCAAAATTGTGTCAAGTTGGCTGGATGTCCATTGGGTGGTGGGCCATTCTTGATACACACGGGAAACTGTTGAGTGTGAAAAACCCAGCAGCATTGCAGCAATCCATGTCTCAATTGTCTTAAGGCTTAACAATTCTTCTTTAACCTGTATCCTCCCCTTCATCTGCACTGATTTGAAGTGGATTTAACAAGTGACATCAATAAGGGATCTCAGCTTTCACCTGGTCAGTCTATGTCATGGAAAGAGCAATGTTTTGTATACTCAGTGTACATTTTGGAAGCTAATAGTTTGCATTTAGTAAAAAAATAAGACATACAAATTATAATCAAAATGTAATGTGACTCTAAAAATGTAAAAATGACTGGTTATAGGATAAATGGCAGAAGAAAAATTGCAGATTAAATAATGCTTGAATTGAAATTGGTGTACACCAAATTGTAACGCCAACCTGCTTATTTACAGCAGTTTGTGGCACTAATGTAGCAGTTTGTGTCATTAATGTGCGGGGCTATGGCAGGAGAAACTGTATTCTAGTAGCCTAGTGCTTGGTGTGGGAATAATGATAAGTGAACCTGGCGAGCTTTGTGTTCACATTGCACTAAAACAGAGTTCAAGTAAACCGAACTCAGACCACCTTTCAAAATTGTCTCAGTTCGGTTCGCTTCGGGGGCTCTTTTGAGGGGTCTGAGCTCCTTTGGAGCATTCATCCTGCACAACAAATTACGAATCACAGTCTGATCTCACTCGCTATGCAATCCCTGTAGGTTACAAAGTAAAATGATTCAGTACATCTAATACGCTTTTCTCTTTCTTTTCATTTCTTTCATTTGATGCTGCTTTGTGCTCCCTTCCCAGGTCAGTCAACCTCATTTCAAGTGGCTCCGCGTCAATCTGTGGCTTGGATTTCCACCGCCTCGCCCCCAAAAAGGCAAGACTTAACTGAAAACAACAAAAGACAACAAATCAGTGATGGGGTCATTACTCAAAGAAAGTAACATATTACCTATTACTCGTTACTTATTTCAACAGTAACAAATTACTTTACTTATTACTCCCTGGGAAAAGTTTACACTGCTCGTTATATTACTTTTGCTTAACACCCCAAAACGTTGCACGTCCTTGCTCAATGTAAACAATGTCAATGTCTACTACAAGCTTGTTCAGCTCTCCCTGGGTTACATTTTACATTTTAGTCATTTAGCAGACGCTCTTATCCAGAGCGACTTACAGTTAGTGAGTGCATACATTATTTTTATTTTTTTTCATACTGGCCCCACGTGGGAATCGAACCCACAACCCTGGCGTTGCAAACGCCATGCTCTACCAACTGAGCTACATCCCTGCCGGCCATTCCCTCCCCTACCCTGGACGACGCTGAGCCAATTGTGCGCCGCCCCATGGGTCTCTCGGTCGCGGCCGGCTACGACAGAGGGTGTTACAGCCTGTCCTCCTGAAAGATTCAAATCAAGCCTTGGTTGTTTGGGTGAGGTAGGCCTAGAGTCGTCTTCAGCAGCAGTGGTCAGGCCTCGGGGGTCTTTCGCTACACATTTTGGCTTGGTGCGTTGCTTTTGCAGGTGCTTCAAGAGATTGGAAGTTGTGATTCTAGTAGTGGAGAGGTGTTTCTTGCCTGGGCAGTTTACATTTTGCAGCTATATTCTTGTAATCTTGTCCTCCTACCAAATCAAAGTAATGGGAGTACTTACACATTGAGAAACTCCTTACCTCTTTTGTTCTCTATTGCTCGTCTGTTGTTGAATTTGTATGTTGTTTACCATGAACATTTGTGAATAATCACCAAATGCTGTCTCGCCACACGTTTTTCAGTGGCTCTGATTTCCAATCACTTTTCAGGGAGTATCCACGTGGTTAGTCTAGTTCAGTCTTCCCATTATAGTGCACGATGTACTGTGAATGCTTCAGACATGCCTTCCAGTCCATTTGTCACACATACTTACTTTCCATTATAAAATGGCAGTAGTGTGAACTATGACCATTGGCGAAAAGAAGTACTTGTCATAGACAATAAAATCAGCCACCTTCATTCCAGCTCCATTGAGACAGACATTAGTCGAGAGGCACAAACTTCTGAAGGATAATGTTCGCATTAGAGCTTGATTCATTGAATGTCCCCCATTCATTGCCCTCCGTGAAACAAAGTGAATATCATAGCACAGGAATTCCATCTTGCATTAGACAGGACCCCTTTTATAGGGAACAAACGCCCAGCATACATCACCAAACAAAGGCCCTCTATGAAAGACCTTGATTAGACTGTTGATTATTCTCTACTAGGTTCAATATGAATAGTATTATTAACCTTGGGATTATTGAACATTTTCATGAGGTTATTGTTACGTGATGTCACATGGACATTGGTCTGGAGATGTCTAGTGGAAAACGGGCTGCGGTACATGTTCAGGAGGAGGGGCAGCTAGCAATGTAAACTGTGAGCAATGTAAACTGTGAATGTGTTTTAAGATACTAGAATCAATTGGTGTTTTGTCACACATAGCCTATACACTGTAGAGGTGTCGCCACAGTACACTATTAGCTAAATATACTATATATACATTTCTTCACAACTACAACAGTTTGTGGTAGGATCACAACATTCCTAATTTGACAATAGATATTTGTTGCTGTGTAAATATGCCTTATATCTGCCTTCAGGAACAGAAACCCAATGTATTATGTGTGGTAGATGATGGAGATTTAATATGGATGTTATTTTACTATGAGATGAGTCGATGAGCAGTTGGTAGAGTATTATTTGAGGAGACGGGTGTGATCCACTTTTTGGCTAATGATCCAAAACTCCTTACTGATGTGTGGACATCAAGTGGCACAGCCAACCAAGAAAAGACATGAGCAGAACAAAAACATTGCTTACAGAAGGAGTAGGTATTACATTTATGGTAACAAGGTAACACTTTGCATTAAAGTATCATTCATAAAGGGTTTATAAAAGGTTCATATGTCACAAATGACACTGACTCTGGCTAAATTAGAGACTGCCATTCTACCTTCTATTTATATTATCAGCAAGTTTATTGTAGTATTTATTTTTGCTATCATCCCCTATTTTACGAGTGCCTTTCACTCGTGTGCTGTGTTATTTACAACGATTGCCTTCACTTAACTTCTGACATTCTCATGTGTGAAATTGAATTGCATGAACTATTTGCTTGCTTGCATGATGTGCTGTGATTCCCCAGATTGGCATGGACTACATTGACTAAGAGACAGACGTTGCCAATTCCCTATCAACTCCTCCCTCCTCGAACTAATTACCAAATGCCCTCAGATGTCTGACTCCTCGCTGCTCCTCGACCACTGTCCCTCTCCGCTGATTACCTGTGCTTGTGGGAATAAGACTCCTTTACAATGCTCTTTATAAAGCTTATTTTGAACGTGTGAACGTGACTTCCATCGTAGATCAGTACATACTCTAATGTATGTTTGTTGTCCCCCGCGACTGCAGACATGGGGGACACGCTCAACGCAGCTGTGAGAGGCTATCGACGCTACAACACAGCCCATCAGGCCGGTCGCTGAGAGAGGGACAGACGGCATCCATCCAGCCATCAACTATGAGGCCAGCTACCGATTAGGAAACTCATACAACGCTCGCTGTAGCACTACTAAAGGAAAATACTTATGCCTAACGTGTGAGTGTGATTCCAAGTTGTAGATCAGTACATGCTCTAATTGTATGTTTGTTGTCCCCCGTGGCTACAGATACGGGGGACAAGTCCGGCTCGGCCCGGCTTGGAGTGGAGGAGAAGATAGCCCAGCAGCCAGCCATCGACTACCGGACCAGCCATCGACTAATGAGCCCAGCTCGGGAGGAAGAGCCGAACCCTGCTCCGGTACAGCCGAATGAACAAACCCTGCTCGGGTAGAGCCGAACAAACCAACCAACATTGGCCACCGCTCTGTGAATGACGGAACTGCTGTATTAGTTTTGCCCTGTGCTCATAGTGCTACTGTTACTTACAGTCCTAACTCCTAGCCTCCCTATATGTTTCTAACTGGGCTCTTAGTAGTTTTAAAACTAACCATTCAAACAAATGCTTTTTACGATATTGTCACCTTTTGTAAACTTTGAATTTAATAAAGAACCTTTGATTGTACATTGGCCTGTATCTGTGGTTGTTTGACATGGGATCTTAGAACTCTGCTTTTGACAAATACACTGTTTATAGTCTGTTGTTAATGCTTTAGAACTGCACTTACTCATTGAAGTTGCCTTTAAGGTGCACACAATATGACATAATACAACTTTAGTTGCAATGGCTACATACTACAAGCACAGAGATGTGACAAGACCTCTAAAGTGTAACTTAATTCTCTATCCCAAGGATAGTTTATACAGTATGTCAATCTAAATCTGGGTATGATTAGGTAGGGAAATGTTGAATGAGGGCCATCTTATGGGAGTTTGGCTAGGACACCAGGGTTTCCTTTATCACATTGCTAAAATATAATCTAAATATTCTGTAAATAAGCTATGGACAGCCAAGTTGTGGTGTTACAGCTTTAGCACATATCGATTTTCTGAAGGATATCTGATGACGGGGTTGGATGACAAAATGACACTCCTGCTTATAATCTTCATCACTATTCTAAGACAATTATGGAGTAGGGAGCTCATTGCAGAAGGCTAATCCTTTTACCAGGCCTCCTCAGGGCTCCCCAATAGATAGCCTAGTCCAGGATATAGACTCTAGACACTCTAGTCCAGCCCCAAAATTGTCTATTGATTTCCCCTTTTGACAGTTGTAAGTGGGAAATTTAATCAGACTGACCTACATTGTCATATGAGGTACACTGTTGTTAAACACAAGTTGCCCGTTCCCCTTGATTTTGTTTCGGTGCTATAATTGTATGCCGTTGCTACTTGTGGAGAAAATCAATAGAAACAGTGCATGCTCAGCCCTACAGGTACTCTGGCTGACCCGGTGATGCACTGTGACAATCTAAAAGCAATAGGTAAACTAAATGCAATAATGCATCTTCAGGAGTAGAGTATAATTAGTTAACTGAGTTGCAGAATACAGTAAATTACATGGATGTATTATAAAACCTTACTTGTGGATATTATTGAACACTGGTATACAGTAACGTGAATAAAAGCTAATACATTTGATCAAAAAGTGAAACATACATTTATACATTTACAATAGGCAGTTCAGCAGTTGATATTATGCATTCTTTACCTCTACCTTTCAAATGTTTCTAATTAACGGATATGGTCATTTTCTTAATGCGGTTTCCAAACAACAATTTCTTAAACAAGTGAACACCTTGCTCTCAAGTCAGGGTAGTATAATCTCACCAACTTTGTATTCTCTTAGACTTCTGGTTCTTAACCTGAATTATTAATGCTTTATTGATTGCACCTGGTAAATAATTCTGGTGCATATTGATTGTCTTGTTTGGTTATTCCTCTTTGGTTCTCTCTCTTGTAAGTCTTATTTTTGATATATTTTTTTCCAAACTAGCATTTGAAATGTCCTTGGAGGACTCCAGTAGTGACTTATCATCTGGACTGTTATTTATTTATTCCATTAATTTAGCTTATACTTACAAACATATTAAAAGGCTCATGAATTCTTTCATACATCAGTGGAACTGCTATAAAAAATTAAAAATAAAGCAGCATTGATGGCATAACAAGCTATCCATGTAGACATTAGGCAGGTTTCCATTGACCCAGGTTTATTCGACAAAAGCAATGTTGCAAAAAAATCCATTATGACATGTGTGATGGAAACATTTTAGTCATTTAGCAGACGCTCTTATCCAGAGCGACTTACAGGAGCAAGTAGGGTTAAGTGCCTTGCTTAAGGGCACATCGACAGATTTTTCACCTAGTCGGCTCGGGGATTAGAACCAGCAACCTTTCAGTTACTGGCACAACGCTCTTACCCACTAAGCTACCTGCCACCCCAAACGGCAGATATAGGATGACATTTTCTAAAGTGCGACAACATTTCTATCCGGTTCGACAGCGGTGGATTTTTCTTTTGTCAAACTTTCTTTACTGCGACAAATGATGATGGAAACGGTGTTTTTTGAATAAATGATGATTGCCGAATACTTTTAAAGGTACGCGGATGTCATACATGCTGTCACCAATTTCCTAAATGTAAACACTTCAACCACTACATTTTTATTCGACACTGTAGTTTTTTTTAGGTGTGACGTCATTACGTCCAGCTATTGTTATCGACACAAGATAGTTAAATGGAAATGCACTCTATCAGGCAATTGTCGCATCTGTTTTCTGTGTGAACTTTCTAAATGTAGACAAAAAAATCATTGAACAAGTTAATGGAAACATAGATAC
The DNA here is from genome assembly GCF_020615455.1 of Coregonus clupeaformis. NCBI lineage: Eukaryota > Metazoa > Chordata > Actinopteri > Salmoniformes > Salmonidae > Coregonus > Coregonus clupeaformis. The sequence goes on along the minus strand of NW_025534542.1, from coordinate 37,444 downwards.
TGGCTGATCAACATCTAAGGGAGATGTCCAAAGTTTATCTGACCTTTCTTCTGAACAGAACCTGAACCTGTCTGCTTCATCTGTGTGATTCCCTCCATCAAAGCACTTCAATTCATATTCAGTGGATGGGCTATTGATGAATACTCAATGCTGACAAAACCCTCGTTTATGCAATTCAACCCAGCAGGATTTCATAATTTGTAATATAGAGAGACATAATGGTTGGTTATGAAGGCTGGCTGAACATACAGTATAACATGTACGGTATTAATCAGCCAATGTGGTCAAGAGTCCTTACTCAAAACTATCCAGGCACTATATCAGCAGATTATGTTCATGTTCAAATTATGTAAATTACAGTATGGTTAAGCTTTAATTTCAAAAAAATTTAAAAAGGTGTTTCCAGACATGAATTGGTGAATTGAAGATCTGTCGTCTTCATGTGCCGAAGAGAGGGAATCATAGTCTTAGTGGGAATCTAGAGAGGCTTTATCTAACATAGAGTGCTTTGATCAATAGGTAAATCAATGGGGTTTAAATAAATTACGTTTAAAAAAAGAAGAAGAGGGGAAATGTTCTTAATGATGGTTAATCTTTAATTGTGTTTCAGACTACAGCCCAGGGTCCATCAGTCACCACCAAGGCAGATATGGGGCTGTTGTGTTGAGTCTTGCCTTGGATCTTACACACCCTCTCTGTCCATGTCTGTGTGTCTCTTGCTACCTCTCACTCTGTCTGTGTCTTCTCTGCTGACTACCAACATCCTTTTGTAATCATCTCACTCTCTGCCTAGTCTCTGCTCAACACACACACACAGTCGCACACGCACACATGCATGCACACACACACACACATATACACACACACACAATTGAGTATCAGTACTTGAGGTATAACAATTTGTTAGTCTTGTGAAAACTGATGCCCATGGTCATTCCACTCAATGCACCATTAAATATACTTTTTTCCCCCAATAGTGTTAAAGCTGTAGTAAGTAGCCTCTCAGCAAGTCATGATATGTAGAATGTATGTTTTTCTTCCCCTCTGGATTTTACGCAGCTTTAAATCCATTACCCTAGGTATTAATACAATGTTTGCTCTTCGTACTGAAGCTCAGTGGTATAATAGACTGCTAATTTTTCACACTATCTGACAGAATATCATTAAACAAAGCTATAAAGGAGAGATGGCAAATAAGAAACTTGCATTCTTGCATTACTCTGCTACACAGGTTTGGGTAATAATAATAATGATACCACCGGGAGGCAAAAGCAAGTGCAGATGTCTCACTAGCGCAATAAAATATGGGATCTATAAAATAGGCTGCGGATAATGGAAATTCATGTAGGATTGCTGTAGATTTTGTGAAATATGCTAAAGATGATGTTTTGTCTGCGATATTCATGGGGTATGTTTAAAAATTCTGCTTGATTTGTAAGTACGTAAACTAGTAATGTAGATTAGTGGCCCTGTTGGTTACCAGTTGTTCCACATTTCCCATTTCCCAGCTCCAATCCATTACTATCACCACTAACCTAATATGAACCAGCTGTCACGAATTCCGCCGAGACTGCTCCTCCTCCTTGTTCGGGCAGGCTTCGGCGTTCGTCGTCCCCGGAGTACTAGCTGCTACCGCTTGATGTTCTCTATGTTTGTTTGGTTTTGTCTTGTTGGTGCACCTGTTTCGTATTATGTATTGATTAGGTCATCTATAAGTTTCCTTTTGTTTTGTTTGCAGTTGTGTGTTGTTGAACGCCTGTCCGTTAGTGTATGTTTATTGTTTTCTAGTGTTTAGTGTTTTACGCACCGTTTGCGTAATCGCTCGCCTCCTGTGTTTTGAGGCCCGTTATTTGGTATTTGTCTTTGTGACAATTAAAGTCGGTTCGACTAAGCTTCTGTGTCCTGCGCCTGACTCCAACACCGCATCCACATCAGCCCTTGAAAGAACAACACACCAGAATATGGAGTCAGCAGGAGCAGCGGCCGAGTCGCTGGAGGATCGGGTCAGCTGCCAGGACGCCAGGATCCAGCAACTCGGCTCCGCCATGCAGGAGGTTATGAACACCCTGCGCTGATGAGAAAGTGGAGGCGTGCCCACACCTCCTCCTACATTACCACCACCATCGGCCAGCCCCACCTGACCAGCTCCGGAATCCAGTGGGATTCGGCTCTCGCTCCCGAGGGCGTATGATGGCACCGCAGCCGGGTGTCAGGGGTTCCTCCTTCAGGTGGAACTCTACCTGGCCACCATACACCCGGCGCCCTCGGGATACGAGAGCGTTTCCGCCCTCATCTCCTGTCTCTCCGGCAAGGCGTTGGAGTGGGCCAACGCCGAATGGAGGGGAATAGACGCCGCCACCATCAGCTACGCGGAGTTCTCCCGCCGCTTCAGGGCTGTTTTCGATCACCCTCCTGAGGGTAAAGCGGCGGGGAGCGTCTGTTCCACCTCCGACAGGGGAAGAGGAGCGCACAGGAGTTCGCCCTGGATTTCCGGATTCTAGCGGCGGATGCGGGGTGGAATGAGAGGGCCCTCATCGACCACTATCGGTGTAGCCTGCGTGAGGACGTTCGTCGAGAGCTGGCCTGCAGGGACACCAACCTGTCCTTCGACCAGCTAGTGGACATGTCCATTCGTCTGGATACCCTGCTGGCCACCCGCGGACGTCCCGAGTTGGGGCCGTCCATTCCATCCCCCAGCACCTCCGAGCCGAGCCCTATGGAGCTCGGGGGTGCTGGCGCCAGAGAGAGAAGGAGAGAGAACCCGAGGGGGGCCGTCCCCTGCACCAGCTGTGGACGTGGAGGACACACTGCGGCTAGGTGCTGGGGAGGGTCTCCAGGGAATCGGGGCAACAGGTCGCTCACTGGGGAGTCATTTCAGGTGAGTAGGCGCCCCACTCACCCAGAGCTCTCTGTTGTTCACTTGTGTATACCTGTGGTATTTCCTCAGGTTGCATCTCATTCCCAGCATAAGGCGCTAGTCGATTCAGGCGCAGCTGGGAATTTTATTGATCGGAAATTTTGTTCTAAGTTAGGGATTCCCCTCCTGCCCGTTGATGCACCCTTTCCTGTCCATGCCCTAGATAGCCGTCCGTTGGGATCTGGGTTGATTAGGGAGGGTCACAGCGCCACTAAAGATGAAGACACAGGGGGTCATGAGGAGATTATTCAGTTGTACCTAATTGACTCCCCTGCGTATCCCGTGGTGCTGGGGCTTCCTTGGTTAATCACCCATGACCCCACCATTTCGTGGCAACAGAGGGCTCTCAAGGAATGGTCTGGCCAGTGTGTTGGGCGATGTTTAGGTGTTTCCGTTGGGGCGACCACGGTGGAGAGTCCGAACCAAGTGCCCGCAATGCACATTCCCCCTGAGTATGAGGATTTGGCACTCGTGTTCAGCAAGACGAGAGCGGCACGCGATTGCCACCTCATAGACAGGGGAGATTGTGCGATAAACCTCCAGACAGGTGCGGCACTCCCGCGGAGCCATGTGTATCCTCTGTCTCAAGAGGAGACGGCGGCTATGGAGACATACATAGCTGAGTCCCTGAGACAGGGATACATACGGCCCTCCACTTCCCCTGCGTCCTCGAGTTTCTTTTTTGTGAAGAAGAAGGATGGAGGGTTGCGCCCGTGTATTGATTACCGTAGTCTCAATCAGATCACTGTGAAAGTTACCCTCTTCCTCTGATTGCGAGTATGACTGAATCATTACGCGGAGCGTGTTTCTTCACAAAACTGGATCTCAGGAGCACTTATAACTTGGTGCGCATTAGGGAGGGAGATGAATGGAAGACGGCATTTAGTAACACCTCAGGTCATTATGAGTATCTTGTCATGCCATACGGGTTAATGAATGCTCCTTCAGTCTTCCAATCATTTGTGGACGAGATCTTCCGGGACCTGCATGGGCAGGGAGTGGTAGTGTACATTGACGACATCCTAGTGTACTCTGCTACACGAGCCGAGCATGTAGCCCTGGTGCACCGAGTGTTGGGGAGGCTGTTGGAGCATGACTTGTATGTCAAGGCAGAGAAATGTCTGTTTTTCCAGGAGTCCATCTCCTTCTTGGGTCATCGGTTGTCAGCGTCAGGGGTGAAGATGGAGATTGACCGTGTGTCAGCCGTGCGTAACTGGCAAACCCCAACCACTGTTAAAGAGGTGCAGCAGTTTTGGGGTTTTGCCAATTACTACCGGAGGTTTATCCGGGGTTTTGGACAGGTAGCAGCTCCCATTACTTCCCTGCTGAAGGGGGGCCCGGTGCGTTTGCAGTAGTCGGCTGAAGCGGACAGGGCGTTTTGTAAACTGAAGGACCTGTTCACTTCGGCTCCGGTGCTGGCGCACCCGGACCCCGCTTTAGCATTCCAGGTAGAGGTGGACGCGTCAGAGGCCGTTATTGGGGCAGTACTGTCGCAACGCTCCGGCACGCCTCCTAAGCTCCGTCCCTGCGCTTTTTATTCTAAAAAGCTCAGCCCGGCAGAACGTAATTATGACGTAGGGGACAGGGAGCTGTTAGCCGTGGTTCAAGCCCTAAAGGTGTGGAGGCATTGGCTTGAGGGGGCTCAACACCCTTTTCTCATTCTGACTGACCATCGTAACCTGGAGTACATCCGGGCAGCTAGGAGATTGAACCCTCGTCAGGCTAGGTGGAACATGTTTCTGACCCGGTTCGTTTTTAAGATCACTTACATCCCAGGGTCCCAGAACGGTAAGGCAGACGCCCTGTCCCGGCGGTATGACACAGAGGAGAGGTCCATTGAGCCCACTCCCATACTGCCGGAGTCTTGTCTGGTGGCACCGGTGGTATGGGAGGTCGATGCGGAAATTGAGCGGGCGTTACGCACCGACCCTACTCCCCCAGAGTGTCCAGTGGGTCGGACGTACGTGCCGCTCGAGGTCCGTGATCGTCTCATCTATTGGGCTCATACGTCACCCTCCTCTGGACATCCAGGTATTGGCCGGACAGTGCACTGCCTTAGTGTTAAGTACTGGTGGCCAACATTGGCTAGGGACGTGAGGGTTTATGTCTCCTCCTGCTCAGTGTGCGCTCAGTGTAAGGCACCTAGACACCTGCTCAGGGTAAAGTTACAACCCCTGCCCGTTCCACAACGGCCGTGGTCTCACCTCTCAGTGGACTTTGTCACGGACCTTCCCCCCTCTCAGGGGAATACCACTATTCTGGTCGTTGTGGATCGGTTCTCTAAGGCCTGTCGTCTCATTCCAATGCCGGGTCTCCCTACTGCCCTACAGACCGCTGAGGCTTTGTTCACCCACGTCTTCCGGCACTACGGGGTTCCCGAGGATATAGTGTCTGATCGGGGTCCCCAATTCACCTCTAGAGTCTGGAGGGCGTTCATGGAACGCTTGGGGGTCTCGGTTAGCCTTACCTCGGGTTACCACCCTGAGAGTAATGGGCAGGTGGAGAGAGTGAACCAGGATGTGGGTAGGTTTCTGAGATCATTTTGCCAGGGCCGGCAGGAGGAGTGGTCAAGGTATATCCCCTGGGCAAAGATGGCTCAGAACTCTCTTCGCCACTCCTCTACTAACCTGACCCCTTTTCAGTGCGTGTTAGGGTATCAGCCGGTTCTGGCACCATGGCATCAGAGCCAGATCGAGGCTCCTGCGGTGGATGAGTGGTTTCGGCGCTCGGAGGAGACGTGGAACGCTGCACACGTACATCTGCAGCGGTCCATCCGCAGGCAGAAGGCGAGCGCCGATCTCCACCGCAGTGAGGGTCCAGTATACGCCCCTGGAGATCGAGTCTGGCTCTCGACTCGAAAACTGCCCCTTCGCCTGCCCTGCCGGAAGCTTGGCCGGCGGTTTGTGGGGCCATTTAAAGTCCTGAGGAGATTGAACGAGGTGTGTTACAAGTTGTAACTGCCTAATGACTATCACATTAACCCCTCGTTCCATGTGTCTCTCCTCAGGCCGGTGGTAGCTGGTCCACTCCAAGAGAGTGAGATAAGAGAGACCCCTCTGCCCCCACTGGACATCGAGGGGGCTCCGGCGTACTCAGTCCGGTCCATCGTGGATTCGAGACGTCGGATGGGGGGTCTACAATATCTCGTGGAGTGGGAGGGTGCGGTCCGGAGGAACGGTGCTGGGTGCCTAGGAGGGACATTTTAGATCCATCCCTCCTGACTGATTTCCACCGGAGTCATCCTACGCGCCCTGCTCCACGTCCTCCTGGCCGTCCCCGAGGCCGGGGTCGGCGCACGGCTGGAGCCGCGCGTCAAGGGGGGGGTACTGTCACGAATTCCGCCGAGACTGCTCCTCCTCCTTGTTCGGGCAGGCTTCAGCGTTCGTCGTCCCCGGAGTACTAGCTGCTACCGCTTGATGTTCTCTATGTTTGTTTGGTTTTGTCTTGTTGGTGCACCTGTTTCGTATTATGTATTGATTAGGTCACCTATAAGTTTCCTTTGGTTTTGTTTGCAGTTGTGTGTTGTTGAACGCCTGTCCGTTGGTGTATGTTTATTGTTTTCTAGTGTTTAGTGTTTTACGCACCGTTTGCGTAATCGCTCGCCTCCTGTGTTTTGAGGCCCGTTATTTGGTATTTGTCTTTGTGACAATTAAAGTCGGTTCGACTAAGCTTCTGTGTCCTGCGCCTGACTCCAACACTGCATCCACATCAGCCCTTGACACCAGCTAATGATATAAGGCAACATGACAGGGTTGGGTTCATTAGGCACCAAACAGAAGAAAACAGACTGAAACAGGCAGTAGTAACATGAACTTGTCCAACAACAAACACTTATTTCCAGTTTCTATTGCAAAACGTTTTAAAACATTGTCTGATGTTGCGTGCCTTAATAAACATAACCCAGTTTAAAGTCACCAGAAATGGTTCCTTAATGGACAGCCCATCGTCCGTCTGCATTATGCAAACAAACAGAGAGAGGGAATAGTTATAATCTTGGTGGCAGAGTGTAGTATAACTATAGTTAGGAGATGATATCTGGTCATCTGTAGCTCTGCGAGGCTACAATGTTGGAGCTTACAGAGATGACAGGTGTTGTTGCTGACAGCTTATGGCTTACACATGTACCCGCAAAGAGATTGGGATGATACAATAAATTACCTGGGTGACAGTTTAAGAACACTTCCTCATTACTTTTTTTCCCTTTTTTCTGTAGTTCAGCAAAGAGCCGCTATCATGTTTAGTTTGGGATCAGTCAATATTATCTGGTTTACCCCTACATTTAAGGTGCCATTACATTTCAACTGAACCTCCATCCATTTCAGTGTCGCTTGGGCTCACTGTTTGACTTTTCAGAGCATAATTCAAAACAGACAAGGATCACCAGCTCAACAACCAATTACATACAAATTACACATGCTTTTGCCATAGATCTACTAGTTCAATACAGTGTGAAAATGACCCTGCTCGTAGTCTCCTCATTGCTCTTCTTTCGTTGAATAATGAAATAACTCTAAATAACCTGATTCACTCTGAAATGTTCGGGCCCTAAGGTCAGATGACATTTCACCACCCGGTAATCTGAGTGCACCTCTGGTTAAGGGTAAGACACAGTTTGTGACTGCTGGGCTCTGCTTTGACCGCAGGGTTGTGGTGTTCCTGTATAATGCGTCCCCCCCCCTCTCCCTACACACTGAGCCCATGGACCAGGGGTTTAAAGGAGAGGCCTTATCAGTGGCCACCAGGTCTGGATTCTCAGCTGTAGTTTGCTTCCATGGGGAAAGGGGAAGGGCAGAGAGTGTCTGATTAAGGGAAGAAAGAGGAGAGAGAAAAAGTGAAAAGAGAGGGAAGCAATGGAAGAGAAACATGGACATGATTTGAGGGTGAGACTGATACAAAAGGCAAAGAGAATTGAAACAAATTGAGGAAATGCATAGAGAAAGAGAACATCTGAGAGAGATGGAAACAGAAAGAGAAAGAGAACATCTGAGAGAGAGGGAAACAGAAAGAGAAAGGGTGAGTGAGAAATTAGAGAATTATGGGGGGAGTTCACTTAGCTTTCTAAGTGAATTTCTGTCTCCTACTCCAACTGTGAGACCTTCCATTTTGATTGACAAAGTCAACACACCCACTGTCTACCTGTCCAGAGAAATAATCCTTACTCTTAGTCTGTATATTTACACTGAACAAAAATATAAATGCAACATGCTACAATTTCATTGATTTGACTGAGTTACAGTTCATATGAGGAAATCAGTCAATTGAAATAAATTAATTAGGCCCTAATCTATGGATCTCACATGACTGGGAATACAGATATGCATCTGTTGGTCACAGATACCTTAAAAAAAAATGGGCCACACAATGGGTCTCAGGATCTCGTCACAATATTTTTGTGCATTCAAATTGCCATCGATAAAATGCAATTGTGTTCATTGTCCGTAGCTTATGCCTGCCCATTCAATAACCTGACCACCACTATGGGGCACTCTGTTCACAACACTGACATCAGCAAACTGCTCGCCCACACAACGCCATAGTCTGTGGTTGTGAGGCCGGTTGGACGTACTGCTGAATTCTCTAAAACAATGTTGGAGGCGGCTTATGGTAGACAAATTAACATTAGATTATCTGGCAACAGCTCTGGTGGACATTCCTGCAGTCAGCATGCCAATTGCACGCTCCCTCAAAACTTGAGACATCTGTGGCATTGTGTTGTGTGACAAAACTGCACATTTTAGAGTGGCCTTTTATTGTCCCCAGCACAAGGTGCACCTGTGTATTGATCATACTGTTTATTCAGATTCTTGATATGCCACACCAGTCAGGAACATTTCTGGGATCTTTTATTTCAGCTCACTTTACATGTTGTGTTTATATTTTTGTTCAGTGTACAATGCCTTCTCTCCCCCTGCACTGTCAGTGTCTGCTGCATACAGTACACTTTAATTGTACTAGCTCATACACATATAATCTAATAGGATCTCTGTGTTTATATTGTCCTATTTAGCTACTGAATGCAGATAGGAAACTACTAACTTGATTTGTACTGCACACAAGTATTAATGGGCTTAGATGTCCGGTGTAATGGATAGAGGAATCCAATCAAAACCATGGTAGCTGTGTTTTTGTCCATCATTGTCCACACAGAGAGACTGGGATGACTCCATAGGACCCTGGCATGCATTACATAGTACATACTGTATCTGCCAAAGCAGGAAATAGAAGGGCCTATGCCCCACTACTCTGAGGTGACACTGGCAGCATGAGTAGGGTTAGGGAAGGACTGGAGCCCTCCGGCCTCGTAACTGAATCAGAGTCAATGTGGGTCAGCGTTACCACGTTCTAATTCAGACATCTCTCCAGGGCCAGATTACCTACTACAACTCTCCCAGAAAGTCATTTTTTCAAATTAGTGCTAGAAATACAAGCGGTTCCATCATTTCCAGAGGTCATGGATGTCCATGAGTACACTACAGGCCTGAGAACAGAGTTGTTCTATTTTTAGTGTGTTTTTGAGAGCTGCGTGAAGGGCATCATTCAGAAAATCAAATTCAGTTGGACCTTTCCTACATGGAAAAATCACATTTGTTGATAGCATCCGGTGGTTTTTATAGAATATTCATGAAAGACAAACAATATTATTGTATAAACTGCCCTTTATAACTAATTTATTACTGTGACTCCATTTCTCTAACTTATTAAAAATAACTTTGAGATTGGTTTTCATTATAGTATCATATTGTTAGCAACATGTTGCATTTTAAACTACATAGCAAGCGTATTTGATTTATTTTGTTCTTTTGAAATGGCATATCCTTTCAAGAGGAAGGCTTTCAGCAGTATACTATATGATCATAGTTTTCTAAGGGGAGTGGGAAGTACAGAGAAAAAGTAATTATTTTACATTGACTGGAAGAAATGAGCTCTAAAAAGAAGAACTGATAAGACTCACAAAAAAGATGAAAATAAATTGAAAAGAGAATGAGCAAACAGCACTAACAGTTTGGAGATTTTATCTGGTAAGTATTCAACATGAGTTTGAAAATATTTTCTAATTATATCTGGGCTGTCTAAAAAGTACTGGATAATATTTTACCATCGACAAATCATTGAGTCACGATTTAGGGAAAACTCTATAGAGAATAAACATTTTTTGTATAGCTAGAGGCTGCTTAGAGTTAGCGATGGGGCATGTAGTAACCCGCAAGCAAGGCTCAGCAGTAACAGAATAGGACTATGGGTAACACATATGAAGTTGCTCATCACAATATACTGTACATGATGCAGATGTAGAATATGTACAGCATAGAATTACATACAGATCAAGGAATTATGCGTGTGCGTGCATGTGTGCATGTGTGTCTGTATGTGCACTGTGCATGCATATGTGTTAGTCTTTGGTTGATTATTTGTCGATGTCAAAGAGCTGAAGGAAAGTCAGAGCCCCCACATTAACGTTATGAGTTTATTCATATCCAGGGACGGCTTGTTCAATAGGGCGATATGGGCGACGCACTGCCAAACGGGAAAAGGAAGGGATTTTTTTTCTAATCAATTATAAAAAAAATAAATAAAAAAATTTATATTTTTTTTAAATAAATTTATAAAAAATTATATCACGGCAACAGCAGTTATCAGTGTTCACGTCTGATCTGCCAGCCACTAAATGTCAAATCAGGCTAAAGTCGTGCTTCAAATGGCCCCGCCCGTTTTTTGGGCGATTTCAGTCAGGTTGAAAATCGCCCAGAAGTCTCTCATAGCCTGTCATGTAAAATCTATTTGTTTCACATTTCAAAGCTTTCAATACATTCTCTATGGGTGTCTGTGGGCATGCACTTACGCTTTCGTCATACATAACGTAACCATGAATGAACGTAACTAAGAAAAGACCAGGTAGCAGCCTCAATCAATTCACTACTACTATCAAAATGGCTAGGCTTCAGTCCAACTCGATTGTGTCTTTGAAAGAAGTTCCTTTTTGTCGGCGAACAAATGAAGATAAATTGGCAACGAAACAATTAGGACCTCCCAGACCAAATTTAATAATTCAACAGGTGTCTACTAAAGGGGGGAAGTCCTACACCCGAGGATTTTCCAAAAAATTGGTATGAACGGAAAACCTGGCTAGCAGGCTGCGATGTAGCTAATGCAGTTTTTTGCTACCCCTGCTTACTCTTCCACCCTGAAGGCGGCACAGCAGACAGCACCGCTTGGACAGCGACTGGTGTAACCGACATGCACCATCTTTCAGAAAAGATTAAGAAAAATGAGCTGTCAAAGACCCACATATAGCTGTTTGAGATTGTCTGCTTTTGGGAGAGTGAATATTGCCACTCAACTGGATGAGGGATACAGGCTAGCTGTCCGCCGCCACAACGATGAGGTTAGCAACAGCAGAGTCGTGAACACTGTCTACGAGAATCGAGACGACCTCATATAATGTTTTGAAGCCATCCGGACGGGTTCATTGGGTTCATTTGACCAGCACACCTTGAGAGAGGCAGCTGGCTACGTGAGGATACTACATGATGAAGATTTAATTTTTTTCCTGCGGCTTTTTCACAAAATCATGCCCCACGTCGACATTCTGTACCAGAAGCTACAGAAGAAGGACATCGATGCTGTCTCTATCAAACGTGCCCTCGACAGCTTCACAAGCAAGTGCAGGCCATAAGGTAAGATTAAACAATATCAAAAAATGTGGTAAAAGCTCTTGTTGATCCTGCAATCTGAACAAATACCAAGATGCTGTATTTTCAGCTGATATTTCATTTGTTTATGGAAATGCATATTGTTTATGCAGTGTTGAGGAATGTGAAAGAACACCCTTGATTATTTTTACTGTGATAACTTATTTTGCTTTTGTAAGCCAACACTTTTGAGATCAGTCAATAAATGCTTCTGGTATTGACTTATATGCTGCCCCTGTCTTCATGTTGTTGCTGGACATATCTTTTTAAAAATGTGTGTAGGTCACCTAAATCATCAGAAAAATTGCCCTCCCTGAGAATTTGTTCAGGAGCCGCCACTGTTCATATCTCCACATCTCACAAACAGCAAGAAACTAAGGTGACTTTCAGGGACACTTGGCACCCGCCCATAATTACAGGCTTTTATGATGGAGCAAAGCAGCCTTTAAATGAGGCCTTATGGCAGGGGACCCAATGAGGGATGTGTCCTCGACAGTAGACGGGGAAGTGTTTGTTCAAACCCCCATTTAGCTGCATTGTTAAGGACATATTGCGGTCATATTTTAAAAGTTTTGACAGCATCCATTCGATTAGACCAAAGCTGTCATGTCTTATGAAAGTAACTGGAGCAAAAACGCCCATCAGAGAATCTGGGTATTTTTTGCCATCTAAATTCTGAATGAAGTCATATTTAAGAGTGGTAATTTTGTTGAAGTAAATTGCTGGTGAAGGTGTTTCTCAGGGTGGGTGGGATTTATGTAATGTCATGTTGAGCTGTTTAGCAGTGGATAGATACACTGGCCCATTCTGCAGGTGGCCTTGAGAATGTATGCAAACTAATGCATGCAAAACCTGTTCAAGGCATTCCAAAGGGAACACCTAATGTATCAATAATACGTGTGGTGTTACATTCAGAGGCAAGTAACACTGTTGCTTGGCTAATTCTAGGTTAAGCAACTACCATTGGTCTTTAGCTGTAAAACAGAGTATTTCAACACTATTTTCCCTCCAAAACACATAAAGCCAGCCAGGCACCGGTCACAAATGCACATAAATCTGTCCAGTTGGGGAAGCGGTGGCATCTCGCAGCCACCTTCCCTTGAAATGACAAAGTAGGAACCATGACACATCAAAGTGCTGCGGCAGGTGAGCCAAATCATTAGATTAAGCAGATTTATGGGTTCATGAAACTTGTTATTACCAACATCGCGCTCCATTGATGTTTAGCCTGACGTCTTTATGAGGGAGCGGCTGTTCACCTTGCCCTGACAGACAGTAGGCTATGTGACAATTAGAGCCTAGATCGAATGTGAAATGTGACTCACTACTCATGTCAGACAGGGTGTTCCTTTGAGCCAGACACTCTGCATACCAAAGTCCCCTGACTTTAAATTTCAAGGTGGGTAAACATTTTGGGAATGCTTCAGTTGAACCTTCTGTCATAAAACATTGATAATGCTGTCATAATGATGACATAAGACATAGAGTCTAGACAGTCATGACAGGTGATGTCAGCAAATGGTAACCATTGTACAGGTCAGCTAATTGGCAAGGGCAAAGCACTAGCCAGCTAGCTTGCCTAGCTAACAGTTTGTGACATGATTCGTGCCAAGTCAGTTGCCATAAGCTGACATGGCTTCATGACCTTGGTATTGTTATTTCTATGACAGCACTATCTAGACCTACGGAGGGCCTGAGCTTAGGCCTGAGTGATCGACGTGGGAGCTCATCTTCCTCCAACTCTTTAAAACTGATGGCCCTCTTATAACAGTATTAAATCCCCCCAATGGTCTCCATTGTGCAGCTCCTAATCTATTACCCCAGCTCATGCCTTTGGGTTTTTCCTCTGCTCGGAGAGGCTCAACGGATGGATCGCCGAGGCTTAAATTAACACAGCAAACAATGAAAAACAGCCACAAATAATGACACCCATCATGTGCTTATCAGCCTGAGCAGGGATTACAAGGGAAATTAATCATTAACACTATTGCCACTTGGATGAACCTAAAGCGTGATTGGCAGGTTGAACGCTGGGAGCTGGGAAGGGAGGGGAGGAGAGAGAGAACGGGCTGATACCCAGCGAGGCGGGTATCATTATCGGATCAGAGCTCCGGGAAACACGATCAAAACTACCGTCTTTGTGCGAGAGGAAGAGAAAAGGAAAGGCGGAAGGGATGAAAGACAGTCAGAGGGAGAGAAAGAAAGAGAGAGAGAAACGGAAAAAAACGAAACTGCAAGTCCGCTTGGCCTTGCTGAATTGAACACATACTGACACATGCTCTGGGACACATCAATAGAATCAGCGCCGACAGTATACCAACAGCTGGTTAGAAACATGATCCTCCACTCTTTTCTATTTAGAGTTTGCCCTCGGCCCCTTTTCATATAAAGAAAAAGTATTTCAGACACGTATGGCATAGCAGTGCATTGCGACACATGACTCCTGACTCCCAATATGACACCAGGTAGATTTTAATGGCTTCATGGAAAATAGTGGGCGAATGCTGGTGAAGGGGATTCTGGGTCATAGAGGGATTTGTTAAGTTATTACAGTGTCTGGAGCGAGGCCTTTATCGGCACCTGCCAAGTCTTTGGTGGACCCAGTGGGATTGCACTGACCCTGGTGGAAGTAATGGATATTAGAAAATCTGCCCGCTGCGATCGAGGGGATTGGGTGAGAGCGGGGGAAAGGCATCGGAGGAGAGGAGAGATGGATCGAGCCTAAAGGACACAACGCCATGGCAGCTCCATAACAGAGAAAGAGATATCTCCTTTAAAAATGTAAGGAACGTTGGAGAAAATGCTTTACTTGTGCATTGTAAACCAGCCACTTTGTCACCCCACAGGACAAGAACTGCAGCAGATGACCTGGGCAAGGATATACAAACACAGCTGTTACACACATATGATGGTTCGGGTCTCATTACATCCCATTGGAAGCCGAATGGAGTGGAATATTCATTATGTTATAATGTAATGAAAGCTAGGCTTAGTGCTGAAGCACTGTAAGTATTACAGGATGTTAATGTATGAAATTTCCGTGAACACTAAGCGGTTCTTATTGTGAAAGATACTACAATGCCGAGCCCAGATCACCAAATTGCCTGAGAAATTATAGTATTAGAAAGTACTCATGGACAGACAATGGAGGTGTAGAATGATTAATAAAACATGAAAATGTGTCCTGTCTAAATGAAGACAGAGCACTGGTGGTGACAATGCACAACTCAGATATAGTATATGTTGAGGACAGTGGAGCTGAGGACGGCTTTTTGTGGAGCGCTTTATTGTCTTAGTCTGCCCTCTGAAAGTTTGCCAATGCAAACAATGCAACTAATTTGCTTACAGATGCACTTTGGTCATGTATGACAGTGTATTGACGGCATTGGAGAATGCAGAACTCATTCAAAAGCAATATGTTTAGAATCACCTGTCTCTTTTGATTTGAGATCGCATTCAGAAATATGTCGACAAAGCTAAAGAAATCAACTGCGGCATGATGTTCTTCCTGAGCATGTCATATTTCCTATCGCTTGG
The DNA here is from genome assembly GCF_020615455.1 of Coregonus clupeaformis. Lineage (NCBI taxonomy): Eukaryota > Metazoa > Chordata > Actinopteri > Salmoniformes > Salmonidae > Coregonus > Coregonus clupeaformis. The sequence continues at coordinate 22,300 of NW_025534542.1, read as the reverse complement.
GCTTCTTGATTGTAAAGCCTTTCATAATGCCTGGCTTCTCAATCTAATCTTATAGCCAGACATAAAAATGACATCCCCAGACAGAATGTCTGAAAAATGGAGGTAGATAAAGTGAAGTCAAACTGTGATTCAGAAAATAAAAATAAAAAGTGATTTGAGGTCTCGATGATTTAAGGTGGGTCTGTCACAATGCATGCTGAGTAAATCTGGATTCAAGGCTGACACTGTAATGAGATCAAACCAGGCTAAATTCAGTGCTCAAAATGGCAAATGCCATAGTGTCACAATTATAAGAGAGCTATTGTGGGCTGGTGGGATATAGACTGATGTTTGAGCCAGTTTCAACATAGCCAGCATTATCAATTAATTTATGGTAATAACACTGGACGACTACCGATTCAACACAGCCATTTCTTACATGGTGAGCTTGCCCCTATCACTCCAATAGTTTTTTGCTTAGCAGTGGCAAAAGTTAGCTCAAGTTAGCAGTGGCTATTTAACGTGGATGACAGTATATCCTGGCCCCATATAGACTATAGACTATAGGAGAGACTGTCATCCACAGTAAACGGTGAAACTGGTAAACAGTGAAAGTGTACTTTCAGGCTGGAAAAAATAGATATACCGTAAGTCTAATAGAGCTCACCCTTCACTGTTCTAACTGTTCATTAGCCTATGTTGAAATGACCTCTTCAGGTCCACAATTTATTATATTTGTTTGATGATATAGTGTACAACAAGCTTGATGAGGAGAGAGAGAAAGGGGAAAAATATCCCTTTGCTTTAGAGGTCTGAAAATGGATAGAACAAAAAATACTCTTCATCATCTTGCAAGAGAGAAAATAAGAATTAGCCAGAAGTATATAGATGAGTTTGATAAGACTCCCTAAATATAATTCTTATCTCTCGTTCAATTTGAAACAGCCGTGGAAGAAATAGGCAACATTGTCACTCATGCTTTTAATTAAGAGCAGCAAGAGCGAGAAATTGAGAAAGGGTGTGTGTGTGTGTGTGTGTGTGTTTGTGTATGTGTGTGTGTGTGTGTGTATGTATGTGTGTGTGTGTGTGTGTGCGCATGTGCATGCTCGAGTGTGTTTTCTTTCACAATACGGTTACACAAAAAGATAAATCATGAGTCTGTCTCCAGTCTTCAGCCCTTATCATTTGTTTGTCTGTCACCTCCAAATGCCCTCTTACACTGAATTACTGTGATAATACACACATCTTCCTGTTTCATAATGTGCTCTTCAATCTCTTCCTCCCTCTCTGTGTCATACCCAGCCAGAGCTCCAGGCAGCCCCAGACACGGCCCTGTGTCTATTAATCACCGGCTCAGCTAGTCTCACAACACCAGATCAGATAAGACGGCCTGTCGTCACACAGGTGGAAATAATGACTGGGATGCGGATGCGTCCAATACGGGCTTGTCCGATGGCAGAGATCTGGACTGACAAAGACCCGCGTGGCCCTGAAAACAGAGAGCCACTGTCAGGCCTTTGACTGATTACAGCTTGAGTGAAAAGGATGCGAGGGAAGAGGAGGAAGAAGTACAGAGACAGTCCAACTCGGATGCATCAGGTCTGTGTTTTGGGATAGTCACGAAGTACCAGCATTAACAGTTCAAAGTACGATACATGACTACATGACTAGATGTATGGCCCATGTCTACTGTTCATAACTGTCATTAGAAGTCCCATACCCTACAAAAGGGCGACAGGTAGCCTAGCGGTTAGAGCGTTGGGCCTTTAATTGAAAGGTTGTTGTTTGAATCCTGGAGCCAACAAGGTTTAAAAATGATATGCCCTTGAGCAAGGCACTTAACCCTTATTGCTCCTGTAAGTCACTCTGGATAAGAGCATCTGCTAAATGACTTCAATGTAAAAGGAACCTACAGTGGGGAGAACAAGTATTTGATACACTGCCGATTTTGCAGGTTTTCCTACTTACAAAGCATGTAGAGGTCTGTAATTTGTATCATACTGTGAGAGACGGAATCTAAAACAAAAATGCAGAAAATCACATTGTATGATTTTTAAGTAATTAATTTGCATTTTATTGCATGACATAAGTATTTGATACATCAGAAAAGCAGAACTTAATATTTGGTACAGAAACCTTTGTTTGCAATTTCAGGGATCATACGTTTCCTGTAGGTCTTGACCAGGTTTGCACACACTGCAGCAGGGATTTTGGCCCACTCCTCCATACAGACCTTCTCCAGATCCTTCAGGTTTCGGGCCTGTCGCTGGGCAATACGGACTTTCAGCTCCCTCCAAAGATGTTCTATTGGGTTCAGGTCTGGAGACTGGCTAGGCAACTCCATGACCTTGAGATGCTTCTTACGGAGCCACTCCTTAGTTGCCCTGGCTGTGTGTTTCGGGTCGTTGTCATGCTGGAAGACCCAGCCACGACAAATCTTCAATGCTCTTACTGAGGGAAGGAGGTTGTTGGCCAAGATCTCGCGATACATGGCCCCATCCATCCTCCCCTCAATACGGTGCAGTCGTCCTGTCCCCTTTGCAGAAAAGCATCCCCAAAGAATGATGTTTCCACCTCCATGCTTCACGGTTGGGATGGTGTTCTTGGGGTTGTACTCATCCTTCTTCTTCCTCCAAACACGGCGAGTAGAATTTAGACCAAAAAGCTCTATTTTTGTCTAATCAGACCACATGACCTTCTCCCATTCCTCCTTTGGATCATCCAGATGGTCATTGGCAAACTTCAGACGGGCCTGGACATGCGCTGGCTTGAGCAGGGGGACCTTGCGTGCGCTGCAGGATTTTAATCCATGACGGCGTAGTGTGTTACTAATGGTTTTCTTTGAGACTGTGGTGCCAGCTCTCTTCAGGTTATTGACCAGGTCCTGCCGTGTAGTTCTGGGCTGATCCCTCACCTTCCTCATGATCATTGATGCCCCACGAGATGAGATCTTGCATGGAGCCCCAGACCGAGGATGATTGACCGTCATCTTGAACTTCTTCCATTTTCTAATAATTGCGCCAACAGTTGTTGCCTTCTCACCAAGCTGCTTGCCTATTGTCCTGTAGCCCATCCCAGCCTTGTGCAGGTCTACAATTTTATCCCTGATGTCCTTACACAGCTCTCTGGTCTTGGTCATTGTGGAGAGGTTGGAGTCTGTTTGATTGAGTGTGTTGACAGGTGTCTTTTATACAGGTAACGAGTTCAAACAGGTGCAGTTAATACAGGTAATGAGTGGAGAACAGGAGGGCTTCTTAAAGAAAAACTAACAGGTCTGTTCCAGCCGGAATTATTACTGGTTGGTAGGTGATCAAATACTTATGTCATGCAATAAAATGCAAATTAATTACTTAAAAATCATACAATATGATTTTCTGGATTTCCGTCTCTCACAGTTGAAGTGTACCTATGATAAAAATTACAGACCTCTACATGCTTTGTAAGTAGGAAAACCTGCAAAATCGGCAGTGTATCAAATACTTGTTCTCCCCACTGTATGTCATTTACATTTACATTTTAGTCATTTAGCAGACGCTCTTATCCAGAGCGACTTACAGGAGCAATTAGGATTAAGTGCCTTGCTCAAGGGCACATTTACGTCATTTAGCAGACGCTCTTATCCAGAGCGACTACAAATTGGTGCATTCACCCTATAGCCAGTGGGATAACCACTTTACAATTATACTTTTTTTTATTTTTTATTTTTTTTGGGGGGGGGAGGGGTGGAAGGATTACTTTATCCTATCCCAGGTGTTCCTTAAAGAGGTGGGGTTTCAAATGTCTCCGGAAGGTGGTGAGTGACTCCGCCGTCCTGGCGTCGTGAGGGAGCTTGTTCCACCATTGGGGTGCCAGAGCAGCGAACAGTTTTGACTGGGCTGAGGCGGGAACTATGCTTCCGCAGAGGAAGGGAGCCAGCAGGCCAGAGGTGGATGAACGCAATGCCCTCGTTTGGGTGTAGGGACTGATCAGAGCCCGAAGGTACGGAGGTGCCGTTCCCCTCACTGCTCCATAGGCAAGCACCATGGTCTTGTAACGGATGCGAGCCTCAACTGGAAGCCAGTGGAGTGTGCGGAGGAGGGGGGTGACGTGAGAGAACTTGGGAAGGTTGAACACCAGACGGGCTGCGGCATTCTGGATGAGTTGTAGGGGTTTAATGGCACAGGCAGGAGCCCAGCCAACAGCGAGTTGCAGTAATCCAGACGGGAGATGACAAGTGCCTGGATTAGGACCTGTGCCGCTTCCTGTGTAAGGCAGGGTCGTACTCTCCGAATGTTGTAGAGCATGAACCTGCAGGATCGGGTCACCGCCTTGATGTTAGCGGAGAACGACAGGGTGTTGTCCAGGGTCACGCCAAGGCTCTTCGCACTCTGGGAGGAGGACACAACGGAGTTGTCAACCGTGATGGCGAGATCATGGAGCGGGCAGTCCTTCCCCGGGAGGAAGAGCAGCTCCGTCTTGCCAGGGTTCAGCTTGAGGTGGTGATCCGTCATCCATACTGATATGTCGGCCAGACATGCAGAGATGCGATTCGCCACCTGGTTATCAGAAGGGGGAAAGGAGAAGATTAGTTGTGTATCGTCAGCGTAGCAATGATAGGAGAGGCCATGTGAGGATATGACAGAGCCAAGTGACTTGGTGTATAGGGAGAAAAGGAGAGGGCCTAGAACTGAGCCCTGGGGGACACCAGTGGTGAGAGCACGTGGTGCGGAGACAGCTTCTCGCCACGCCACTTGGTAGGAGCGACCGATCAGGTAGGACGCAATCCAGGAGTGAGCCGCGCCGGAGATGCCCAGCTCGGAGAGGGTGGAGAGGAGGATCTGATGGTTCACTGTATCAAAGGCAGCAGACAGGTCTAGAAGGACAAGAGCAGAGGAGAGAGAGTTAACTTTAGCAGTGCGGAGAGCCTCCGTGACACAGAGAAGAGCAGTCTCAGTTGAATGACCAGTCCTGAAACCTGACTGGTTTGGATCAAGAAGGTCATTCTGAGAGAGATAGCAAGAGAGTTGGCTAAAGACGGCACGCTCAATAGTTTTGGAAAGAAAAGAAAGAAGGGATACTGGTCTGTAGTTGTTGACATCAGTGGGATCGAGTGTTGGTTTTTTGAGAAGGGGTGCAACTCTCGCTCTCTTGAAGACGGAAGGGACATGGCCAGCGGTCAAGGATGAGTTGATCAGCGAGGTGAGGTAGGGGAGAAGGTCACCGGAGATGGTCTGGAGAAGAGAGGAGGGGATGGGGTCAAGCGGGCAGGTTGTTGGGCGGCCTGCAGTCACTAGTCGCAAGATTTTATCTGGAGAGAGAGGGGAGAAAGAAGTCAAAGCATAGGGTAGGGCAGTGTGAGCAGGACCAGCAGTGTCATTAGACTTAACAAACGAGGATCGGATGTCGTCAACCTTCTTTTCAAAGTGGTTGACGAAGTCATCCACAGAGAGGGAGGAGGGGGGGGATTCAGCAGTGAGGAGAATGTGGCAAAGAGCTTCCTAGGGTTAGAGGCAGATGCTTGGAATTTAGAGTGGTAGAAAGTGGCCTTAGCAGCAGAAACAGATGAAGAAAATGTAGAGAGGAGGGAGGGAAAAGATGCCAGGTCGGCAGGGAGTTTAGTTTTCTTCCATTTCCGGCTCAGCTGCCCGGAGCTCTGTTCTGTGCGCTCGCAATGAGTCATCAAGCCACGGAGCTGGAGGGGAGGACCGAGCCGGCCGGGAGGATAGGGGACACAGGGAGTCAAAGGATGCAGAAAGGGAGGAGAGGAGGGTTGAGGGAGGCAGAATCAGGAGATTGGAGGGAGAAGGATTGAGCAGAGGGAAGAGATGATAGGATGGAAGAGGAGAGAGTAGTGGGAGAAAGAGAGCGAAGGTTGCGGCGGCGCGTTACCATCTGTGTAGGGGCAGAGTGAGTAGTGTTGGAGGAGAGCGAGAGAGAAAAGGATACAAAGTAGTGGTCGGAGACATGGAGGGGAGTTGCAGTGAGATTAGTAGAAGAGCAACATCTAGTAAAGATGAAGTCAAGCATATTGCCTGCCTTGTGAGTGGGGGGGGATGGTGAGAGGGTGAGGTCAAAAGAGGAGAGGAGTGGAAAGAAGGAGGCAGAGAGAAATTAGTCAAATGTAGACGTAGGGAGGTTGAAATCCCCCAAAACTGTGAAGGGTGAGCCATCCTCAGGAAAGGAACTTATCAAGGCGTCAAGCTCATTGATGAACTCTCGAAGGGAACCTGGAGGGCGATAGATGACAAGGATATTAAGCTTAAATGGGCTAGTGACTGTGACAGCGTGGAATTCAAATGAGGAGATAGACAGATGGGTTAGGGGAAAAATTGAGAATGACCACTTGGGAGAGATGAGGATTCCTGTGCCACCACCCCTCTGACCAGATGCTCTCGGGGTATGCGAGAACACATGGTCAGACGAGGAGAGAGCAGTAGGAGTAGCAGTGTTTTCAGTGGTAATCCATGTTTCCGTCACTTTACACAGTGGATTTGAGCATTAGTTACGGTATACATATTAGGACATACTGTACATTAAATTTATGTTTGGAATGGATTGTCCGATGTCATGAAGGATGCTTTTGTTGGTTATCTCTCTTTCTTTGTGTCTGTCTCATTTATTGGTGTCACAAAGTCAGATATTACTTCCTTTCCCACTCCATTTACCATTAATTAATCTGTGCAAACCCCATTGTTTTAATTTCATGCTAGACATGTTCTTGTATTTGGGGTAAATCAAAAGTATATTTAAAAAGGAAATGCATTTTGAATGGCAGGAAAGCAACTTTCATGTTAAGTACACAACTTTAATCAATCAAACATTGCCTTCGTTCTGTATGTTTCCCCTGGAGAATATTTAAATAAGGAGAGATGGTGAGCATAAAGGAATGTGACTCATTGATGTTTTGGAACGTTTCATCTGTGGACTGGAGACACAATTTCACATTTGCATGCTTGCTGCAACCACCCACTCCATATATCAAGCCACCGGGTGATCAAAAGTTGTTTTAATAGGGATACTGCACGAGGAGGAGTTTAATTACAAACCTAAAATACTTACAAATGATGGTGGTGATAAGAAGGAGAAGTCGCAAGGGGAATGCTCAGCATGAGCTTGGATTTATTCAGAGTTCAAATCAAATCAAATCACATTTTATTTGCCACATGCGCCAAATACAACAGGTGTAGACATTACAGTGAAATGCTTACTTATAAGCCCTTAACCAACAATGCAGTTTTTAAGAAAATAAAAAGTTAAGTAAAAATAGATAAGTAAAAAATAAAAAATAGCTAATAATTAAAGAGCAGCAGTAAAATAAAATAACAGTAGGGAGGCTATATACAGGGGGTACCGGTACAGAGTCAATGTGCGGGGACACTGGTTAGTCGAGGTAATTGAGGTAATATGTACATGTGGGTAGAGTTAAAGTGACAGGAGTCTTATGGCTTGGGGCTAGAAGCTGTTAAGAAGCCTTTTGGTCCTAGACGTTGCGCTCCGGTACGGCTTGCCGTGTGGTAGCTGAAAGAACAGTCTATGACTTGGGTGGCTGGAGTCTTTGATAATTTTTAAGGCCTTCCTCTGACACCGCCTGGTATAGAGGTCCTGGATGGCAGGAAGCTTGGCCCCAGTGATGTACTGGGCCGTACACACTACCCTCTGTTGTGCCTTGCGGTAGGAGGCCGAGCAGTTGCCATACCAGGCGGTGATGCAACCAGTCAGGATGCTCTCGATGGTGCAGCTGTAGAACCTTTTAAGGATCTGTGGTCCCATGCCAAATCTTTTCAGTCTCCTGAGTGGGAAAAGGCTTTGTTGTGCCCTCTTCACGACTGTCTTGGTCTGTTTGGACCATGATAGTTTGTTAGTGATCTGGACACCAAGGAACTTGAAGCTCTCAACCTGTTCCACTACAGCCCCATCGATGAGAATGGGGGCATGCTCAGTCCTCTTTTTTTCCCTGTAGTCCACAATCATCTCCTTTGTCTTGATCACGTTGAGGGAGATGTTGTTATCCCGGCACCACAAGGCCAGGTCTCTGACCTCCTCCCTATAGGTTGTCTCATCGTTGTCGGTGATCAGGACTACCACTGTTGTGTCGTCGGCAACTTAAAGATGGTGTTGGAGTCGTGCCTGACCATGCAGTCATGGGTGAACAGGGAGTACAGGAGGGGACTGAGCACGCACCCCTGAGGGGCCCCCGTGTTGTGGATCAGCGTGGCAGACGTGTTGTTACCTACCCTTACCACCTGGGGGCGGTCCGTCAGGAAGTCCAGGATCCAGTTGCAGAGGGAGGTGTTTAGTCCCAGGGTCCTTAGCTTAGTGATGAGCTTTGAGGGCACTATGGTGTTGAACACTGAGCTGTAGTCAATGAATAGCATTCTCACATACAGTGGGGAAAAAAGTATTTAGTCAGCCACCAATTGTGCAAGTTCTCCCACTTAAAAAGATGAGAGAGGCCTGTAATTCTCATCATAGGTACACGTCAACTATGACAGACAAAATGAGAAAAAAATATCCAGAAAATCACATTGTAGGATTTTTTATGAATTTATTTGCAAATTATGGTGGAAAATAAGTATTTGGTCAATAACAAAAGTTTCTCAATACTTTGTTATATACCCTTTGTTGGCAATGACACAAGTCAAACGTTTTCTGTAAGTCTTCACAAGGTTTTCACACACTGTTGTTGGTATTTTGGCCCATGCAGATCTCCTCTAGAGCAGTGATGTTTTGGGGCTGTCGCTGGGCAACACAGACTTTCAACTCCCTCCAAATATTTTCTATGGGGTTGAGATCTGGAGACTGGCTAGGCCACTCCAGGACCTTGAAATGCTTCTTAAGAAGCCACTCCTTCGTTGCCCGGGCGGTGTGTTTGGGATCATTGTCATGCTGAAAGACCCAGCCACATTTCATCTTCAATGCCCTTGCTGATGGAAGGAGGTTTTCACTCAAAATCTCACGATACATGGCCCCATTCATTCTTTCCTTTACACAGATCAGTCGTCCTGGTCCCTTTGCAGAAAAACAGCCCCAAAGCATGATGTTTCCACCCCCATGCTTCACAGTAGGTATGGTGTTCTTTGGATGCAACTCAGCATTCTTTGTCCTCCAAACACAACGAGTTGAGTTTTTACCAAAAAGTTCTATTTTGGTTTCATCTGACATTCTCCCAATCCTCTTCTGGATCATCCAAATGCACTCTAGCAAACTTCAGACGGGCCTGGACATGTACTGGCTTAAGCAAGGGGACACGTCTTGCACTGCAGGATTTGAGTCCCTGGCGGCGTAGTGTGATACTGATGGTAGGCTTTGTTACTTTGGTCCCAGCTCTCTGCAGGTCATTCACTAGGTCCCCCCGTGTGGTTCTGGGATTTTTGCTCACCGTTCTTGTGATCATTTTGACCCCCACGGGGTGAGATCTTGCGTGGAGCCCCAGATCGAGGGAGATTATCTGTGGTCTTGTATGTCTTCCATTTCCTAATAATTGCTCCCACAGTTGATTTCTTCAAACCAAGCTGCTTACCTATTGCAGATTCAGTCTTCCCAGCCTGGTGCAGGTCTACAATTTTGTTTCTGGTGTCCTTTGACAGCTCTTTGGTCTTGGCCATTGTGGAGTTTGGAGTGTGACTGTTTGAGGTTGTGGACAGGTGTCTTTTATACTGATAACAAGTTCAAACAGGTGCCATTAATACAGGTAACGAGTGGAGGACAGAGGAGCCTCTTAAAGAAGAAGTTACAGGTCTGTGAGAGCCAGAAATCTTGCTTGTTTGTAGGTGACCAAATACTTATTTTCCAGCATAATTTGCAAATCAATTCATTACAAATCCTACAATGTGATTTTCTGGATATTTTTTTCTCAATTTGTCTGTCATAGTTGACGTGTACCTATGATGAAAATTACAGGCCTCTCTCATCTTAAGTGGGAGAACTTGCACAATTGGTGGCTGACTAAATACTTTTTTTTCCCCACTGTAGGTGTTCCTCTTGTCCGGGTGGGAAAGGGCAGTGTGAATAGACATTGCATCATCTGTGGATCTGTTGGGGCAGTATGCAAATTGGAGTGGGTCTAGGGTTTCTGGGATAATGGTGTTGATGTGAGCCATGAGCAGCCTTTCAAAGCATTTCATGGCTACAGACGTGAGTGCTACGGGTTGGTAGTCATTTAGGCAGGTTATCTTAGTGTTCTTGGGCACAGGGACTATGGTGGTCTGCTTGAAACATGTTGGTATTACAGACTCAGTCAGGGACATGTTGAAAATGTCAGTGAAGACACTTGCCAGTTGGTCAGCACATGCTCGGCGTATACATGTGCTGGTAATCCATCTGGCCCTGAGGCCTTGTGAATGTTGACCTGCTTAAAAGTCTTACTCACACCGGCTACGGAGAGCGTGATCAAATAGAGAGCTGATGCTCTCATGCATGCTTTAGTGTTGCTTGCCTCGAAGCGAGCATAGAAGTGATTTAGCTCGTCTGGTAGGCTTGTGTCACTGGGCAGCTCGCGGCTGTGCTTCCCTTTGTAGTCTGTAATAGTTTTTAAGCCCTGCCACATCTGACAAGCGTCAGAGCCGGTGTAGTACGATCAATCTTAGTCCTGTATTGACTCTTTGCCTGTTTGATGGTTCGTCGGAGGGCATAGCGGGATTTATTATAAGCGTCCGGGTTAGAGTCACGCTCCTTGAAAGCGGCAGCTCTACCCTTTATCTCAGTGCGGATGTTGCCTGTAATCCATGGCTTCTGGTTGGGGTATGTATGTACGGTCACTGTGGGGACGACGTCATCGATGCACTTATTGATGAAGACAGTGACTGATGTGGTGTGCTCCTCAATGCTATCGGAAGAATCCCGGAACATATCCAGTCTGTGCTAGCAAAACAGTCCTGTAGCTTAGCATCTGGGTCATCTGACCACTTCTTTGTTAACCGAGTCACTGGTGCTTCCTGCTTTAGTTTTTGCTTATAAGCAGGAATCAAGAGGATATAGTTATACTCAGAGTCGCTGCCTTATTTGTTTTGGGGAGTTTAGAAACCAAGCTGGAGCTTGGAGACACAAATCAATAAGGTCTGATAGGTCTGAAAATGAAGCAATGCCAGTGTCCCCAATGTCAATGAATCTGCTTATCTGTGTCTAGCAAGCTACAGTCGGCGAGTCCATGTGAGGCCAACCCACCTGTAGATCAGTGATATTGGAACGATGTGTCTGTGTGCCAGACTAAACACCCTAGAGTTCAATCATTCGCCGTTGAGTCACCACTGATATTTTCACTGTAAGTTGGCCTACAGGGAGAGAGGTATTGGGCTTTAGGGACCATGCTTACGTGAAGGGGTGGAAGCGTAACTTGACTTCAACCATACTCTAACTAAGATACATTTAATTGGAAATCATGCCAGAGTGTGCATCTAAACTGGATCCTATACATGCATTACATACCTTGCTTGTATTTAGAATTCAATCTGGCAACGTTCTTGCCATCCATCTATTTTTGTAACTGTATGGATGTGATTTTGTGTGTGTTTTTTTTTTATTGTATGCATGTGCTGAGGCGTGTACATGTGCATGTGTGTGTGCATGCTTAGGTGTGAGCACAACATGGAGCAAGACTAAGCTCACAAGCCTTAATCATTGCCCCAACACCACACTGTCAAATATATCTCCAACAGACATTAACAGGCACAATTCAATACGTAGTAACAAATGACCTATTTGGAACACACACACCTCCCCCCACCCCTGTATGGTGTTACTTTTTTGTGGTCGTAGTCTTTGAGGTTGTAGCATTGTTAAAGGCAGGCGTAACGCTCTCCTGGCAAGGCATGATAAGCCATGTGAACATGCACCCTGCTATTCTCATATCACACTGACATGCTCACAACGCCCCCATAGCATGCTATGAACAGTGGTCTTTTATTCAAGGACGTGACAAACATGCTAACGACAGGCCGACGGCAGGCAGGCCGACCTACGTAAGCCATTGTCATTAGGTGTCTATATTAGGACATCCTCAGAGTCACAAGAATTTGGTGTCAGAGTCACTTGGACATGTCAGAGTCAGAAGGACTCCAACTCCTGAGTCTGAGGCTGTCCTAATATGGACACCATAAAGGTTGACGTGTTAGCTTCTAATGTGAAAGTAGCAGTAGATCTGCAGTTAGCATAGGGAATTGGAGGCTAAGTGAGTGACAGGTTGACACGCCTCACCCATGGCGGGAGCAGGTGCTGATCCACTGGCCCGTCTCGTCTAATGTCCTGTGGCCCTGATGGAAGAGTGGTGGAAGGAGTTCGACCTGAACTGATGGCCTCTGATATCTAGATACGCGTTGCTCTTGGAAACATCACTAGCCGTATATTTATTTATTTAGCTGTGGATTCGCCAGTTAGACATATCCCTCCTCAGGCGGAATCATATTGAAAGTTCTGGCTCGTATCATGCGAAAATGCTAGACATCATGTCCATCTCTTAATGGAAAATATTGGAGGTGGTAGTGAGAGTTGAAATGCCCTTCATGATATACACACTTGATCTATCCAGTTATACTGTATATTTACATGGTGTTTCCCTCATGTACTAGTCTAAATACAATTGCTGCCTTAACATTGCTTAGTCTCACCTATAATTCATTTCTACAGATGGATGAGTTCTGAAGTGACTCAGTAATTTACACAGTATTGCCTGGAGTCAAAAAATACTATATTAAGCTAGTAATGTGTCCTACAAGTTTTACGGTCAAATATATCACATTTCTTCACTAGATGTTTGCATGGTGTGACCACAATATACAATGTGTGACCACAATATACTGTATATATAAACATTTACAATTATAGACAGATGAAGGTATTTGAAATCACATTGAGTCTGTAAAAGAACTGAGTACTATTTTTTTCCTAGATATTAGATTATTGAACTGCTATCATACAGTGTGACCACAGTGAGCATTGATTACCTACACTTGCCCAGTTTCTCTGCTGACTTGACAAATGAACAGCTACTTGAACATTATAATGACAGGTTAAGCTGCTAGTGGCACTATACACGGGAGCTATGTGTGATGAGGTGTGAATGACGGAGTCAGGCGCAGGAGGTAAAAACAAGGAAATCCAGAGTTCATTCAGTGTACATGAATAAAGCGCAGTATGCGTCAAAACGAAACTAGCACAAGGGAAAATCCACCTTGGCTACATACAATGAAAGAGTAGCTCAACCGAGCTACTCACTTTCACAATGAACAATCACTCATAAAGGACAAGGGGGCAGAGGGAACACTTACAGTGGGGAGAACAAGTATTTGATACACTGCCGATTTTGCAGGTTTTCCTACTTACAAAGCATGTAGAGGTCTGTAATTTTTATCATAGGTACACTTCAACTGTGAGAGACGAAATCTAAAACAAAAATCCAGAACATCATATGATCGTATGATTTTTAAGTAATTCATTTGCATTTTATTGCATGACATAAGTATTTGATCACCTACCAACCAGTAAGAATTCCGGCTCTCACAGACATGTTAGTTTTTCTTTAAGAAGCCCTCCTGTTCTCCACTCATTACCTGTATTAACTGCACCTGTTTGAACTCGTTACCTGTATAAAAGACACCTGTCCACACACTCAATCAAACAGACTCCAACCTCTCCACAATGGCCAAGACCAGAGAGCTGTGTAAGGACATCAGGGATAAAATTGTAGACTTGCACAAGGCTGGGATGGGCTACAGGACAATAGGCAAGCAGCTTGGTGAGAAGGCAACAACTGTTGGTGCAATTATTAGAAAATGGAAGAAGTTCAAGATGACGGTCAATCATCCTCGGTCTGGGGCTCCATGCAAGATATCACCTCATGGGGCATCAATGATCATGAGGAAGGTGAGGGATCAGCCCAGAACTACACGGCAGGACCTGGTCAATAACCTGAAGAGAGCTGGGACCACAGTCTCAAAGAAAACCATTAGTAACACACTACGCCGTCACTAAGCAAGGTCCCCCTGCTCAAGCCAGCGCATGTCCAGGCCCGTCTGAAGTTTGCCAATGACCATCTGGATGATCCAGAGGAGGAATGGGAGAAGGTCATGTGGTCTGATGAGACAAAAATAGAGCTTTTTGGTCTAAACTCCACTCGCCGTGTTTGGAGGAAGAAGAAGGATGAGTACAACCCCAAGAACACCATCCCAACCGTGAAGCATGGAGGTGGAAACATCATTCTTTGGGGATGCTTTTCTGCAAAGGGGACAGGACGACTGCACCGTATTGAGGGGAGGATGGATGGGGCCATATATCGCGAGATCTTGGCCAACAACCTTCTTCCCTCAGTAAGAGCATTGAAGATGGGTCGTGTCTGGGTCTTCCAGCATGACAACGACCCGAAACACACAGCCAGGGTAACTAAGGAGTGGCTCCGTAAGAAGCATCTCAAGGTCATGGAGTGGCCTAGCCAGTCTCCAGACCTGAACCCAATAGAACATCTTTGGAGGGAGCTGAAAGTCCGTATTGCCCAGCGACAGCCCCGAAACCTAAAGGATCTGGAGAAGGTCTGTATGGAGGAGTGGGCCAAAATCCCTGCTGCAGTGTGTGCAAAGCTGGTCAAGACCTACAGGAAACGTATGATCTCTGTAATTGCAAACAAAGGTTTCTGTACCAAATTTTAAGTTCTGCTTTTCTGATGTATCAAATACTTATGTCATGCAATAAAATGCAAATTAATTACTTAAAAATCATACAATGTGATTTTCTGGATTTTTTTTTTAGATTCCGTCTCTCACAGTTGAAGTGTACCTATGATAAAAATTACAGACCTCTACATGCTTTGTAAGTAGGAAAACCTGCAAAATCGGCAGTGTATCAAATACTTGTTCTCCCCACTGTATACTCAGACTAATGAGGGAATGAGTACCAGGTGTGTGTGATTGACAAGACAAGACAAGACAAATGGAGTGATGATAAATGGAGCGGTAGTGGCTAGTAAGCCGGTGACGACGATCGCCGAAACCTGCCCGAGCAAGGAGGAGGGGCAGCCTCGGCTGAATCCGTGACAGTACCCCCCTTTCTGACGCGCAGCTCCAGCAGCGCGCCGACACCGGACTCTGGGATGGCCAGGAGGACGCAGAGCAGGGCGAGTCGGATGGCGACGATGGAAGTCCCTCAACAGAGAGGGATCGAGGATATCCCTCACCGGGACCCAGCACCGTTCCTCCGGACCGTACCCTTCCCACTCCACGAGGTACTGAAGGCCCCCCACCCGGCGCCTCGAATCCAGTATGGAACAGACATAGTACGCCGGCGCCCCCTCAATGTCCAAAGGAGGCGGACCTCCCGCACCTTAGACTCCTGGAGAGGACCAGCCACCACCAGCCTGAGGAGAGACACATGAAACGAGGGGTTAATACGGTAATTGGGGGGGAGTAATAACCAATATGTGACCTCGTTGATTCTCCTCAGGACTTTGAACGGCCCTACAAACTGCGGGCTCAGCTTCCGGCAGGGCAGGCGGAGGGGCAGATTCTGGGTCGAGAGCCAGACCCTATCCCCCGGTACAAAGACGGGGGCCTCACTGCGGTGACGGTCAGCACTTTCCTTCTGACGACGCACGGCGCGCTGGAGGTGAACATGGGCAGCGTTCCACGTCTCCTCCACGCGCTGAAACCAGTCATCCACCGCAGGAGCTTCGGTCTGGCTCTGGTGCCACGGTGCCAGAACCGGTTGATAACCCAAAACACACTGAAATGGCGTTAGGTTCATAGAGGAGTGGCGGAGAGAGTTCTGGGCATATTCTGCCAATGGCAGGAACACCGACCACTCCCCTGGCCGGTCCTGGCAATAGGACCTCAGGAACCTACCCACATCCTGATTAACCCGTTCCACCTGCCCATTACTCTCAGGGTGGAACCCAGAGATCAGGCTGACCGAGACACCCAGACGTTCCATGAACGCCTTCCAGACTTTTGAGCTGAACTGGGGACCTCGGTCCGACACTATATCCTCTGGTACCCCGTAGTGCCGGAAGACGTGTGTAAACAGGGCCTCCGCAGTTTGTAGAGCCGTGGGGAGACCGGGCAGAGGAAGGAGGCGGCAGGCCTTCGAAAAGCGGTCCACAACGACCAGGATGGTGGTGTTCCCTTGAGAGAGAGGCAGATCAGTTAAAAAATCAACCCTCAAATGAGACCATGGTCATTGTGGAACTGGTAAAGGTTTGAACTTACCCGCTGGGAGGTGCCTAGGTGCCTTACTCTGGGCGCACACTGAGCAGGAGGAATCATACACCCTCACGTCCTTAGCCAAGGTAGGCCACCAGTACTTTTCAGTCAGGCAGCGCACTGTACGACCGATACCTGTGTGACCAGATGAGGGTGACGTGTGTGCCCAGTAGATCAGACGATCACGGATAAGCGCAGGCACGTACTGCAGCCCAGCTGGACACTGAGGTGGAGATAGATCTGTGCGTAATGCCTGCGCTATATCTGCGTCCATACTACCGGCGCCACAATGCAGGAGTCTGGCAGTATGGGGGTATTGTCTCTGGGCCTCTCCTCTGTATCATACAGCTGGGACAGTGCGTCTGCCTTCACGTTCTTCGTTCCCGGAATGTATGACAGTGTGAAATCAAACCGGGTGAAGAATAGGGCCCCCCTGGCCTGGCGAGGGTTTAGCCTCCTCACTGCCTGGATGTACTCCAGGTAATGGTGGTCCGTCCAGACGAGGAATGGGTGTTTCGCCCCCTCGAGCCAATGTCTCCACACGGTCAGAGCTCGGAAAACAGCCAACAGCTCCCGATCACCAACGACGTAGTTCTGCTCCGCCAGGCTGAGCTTCTTTGAGAAGAACGCACAGGGGCAGAGCTTGGGTGGCGTGCCCGAGCGTTGAGACAGGACTGCTCCCATCCCCACCTCGGACGCATCCACCTCCACTACGAACGGTAGTGATGGATCGGGGTGGGCTAGTACCAGGGCCGAGGTGAACAGTTCCCTCAGGTTACTGAAGGCCCTGTCAGCCTCACCAGACCAGCAGAACCGGTACGGCCCACCCTTCAACAGAGATGTAATGGGAGCTGCGACCTTGCCAAAGCCCCGGAAAAACCTCCGGTAATAGTTGGCGAAGCCAAGGAAGCGCTGCACCTCCTTTACCATGGTTGGAGTCGGCCAATTACGCACGGCTGCAATGCGGTCGCCCTCCATCTCCACACTTGTGGTAGAAATGCGGTATCCGAGGAAGGAGACGGACTGCTGGAAAAACATACGCTTTTCTGCCTTGGGCATAAAGGTAATTTTCCAAAAGTCGGGCCAGTACTTTGCGAACCAGAGACACATGCTCGGCGCGCGTAGCGGAATACACCAAGATGTCATCGATGTAGATCACTACACCGCAACCAAGCATGTCCCGAAACACCTCATTCACAAAGGACTGGAAGACTGAGGGAGCATTCATCAAACCATAGGGCATCACCAGGTATTCATAATGCCCCGTGGTTGTGCTGAATGCTGTCTTCCACTCATCTCCCTCTCGGATACACACTAGGTTTTACGCACTCCTGAGATCTAATTTAGTGAAGAAGCACGCTCCATGCAATGACTCAACCACTGACGGAATGAGGGGGAGAGGATAACTAAATCTAATCGTCTCCTTGTTCAGTGGTCGATAGTCAATGCACGGGCGCAGACCGCCGTCTTTCTTCTTCACAAAAAAAGAAACTAGAGGTGGCGGGTGAAGTGGAGGGACGTATGTACCCCTGGCTCAGGGACTCGGTGACGTATGTCTCCATAGCCTTCGTCTCCGCCTGCAACAGGGGACTCCTGGGAGGTACAGCGTCTACCCAAAGGTTTATTTCTCAATCCCCCGCCCGATGAGGTGGCAATTTAGTTGCTTTTTTCTTGGAGAAAACTTGTGCCAGATCATGGTATTCGGGGGGAATGCGCACGGTGGAGGCACCGTCTGGACTTTCCACCGTGGTTGCACCAACGGAAAAACCCATACACCTACCCTGACACTCTCGCGACCACCCCGTGAGAACCCTCTGCGGCCATGAGAAAGTGGGGTTGTGGAGTGCTAGCCACGGAATACCTAACACCACAGGGAAAGCAGGAGAATCAATGATGGAAAAAGTGACCTGCTCACAATGCGTCTCCTGTGTGATCATGGTGACTGGTACCGTGACTTCCTTTATCAACCCTAATGGTAGACTATCAAATGCTCTGATGGGGCATGGAATGGATAGGGGAACTAATGAAATGCCCTGGCGGTGTGCGAAAGTTTTATCCATAAAGTTCCCAGCTGCGCCTGAATCTACTAGCGCCTTACACTTGGGAACTCTCATGTAATCAGGAAAGTATATGGGTATGGTACAGTGCGCAGCAGAGGGCTCTGAACAAGTGTGGGTGCTCAATACCTGGGGTGATGCGAGAGTGCCCTGCCGGCCGCCTCCTGACCCAAAAGAGCGCTGACGACAACGTGTGGTGGAATGTCCCTTCGTGCCTTCCGATTGGCACTGGCGCTGTCGTCCTCCGCTCTCTCGGTGCGCGGCACCACCCAGCTCCATGGGCTCTGCATCCGCGTCAGTCGGGATGGGAACGGGCAGCCCTCCTCCAGGACGTCCTCTGGTTGCCAGCAGGTTGTCCAGACGAATGGCCATGTCCACCAGTTCGGTAAAAGACAAACTGGTGTCACGGCAGGCTAGCTTCTGTCGGACGTCCTCCCGTAGATGGCACCAGAACTGGTTGATCAGGGCCCGCTCGTTCCACCCGGACCCTGCTGCCAGGATCCGGAACTCCAGCGCGAACTCCTGTACTGTCCTCTTCCCCTGCCTCAAGTGGACCAGTTGCTCACTCACCTCTCGACCCTCGGGCGGGTGATCGAAAACCGCCTGAAATAGGCGGGCGAAGTCTGCATTGAGAAAAATCTACTTTCCCTAAATTGAGTATCTTCTAGTCTAGAGTCTATACTAGAGGGAAAACAGCACTCGGCACATGTTCCCTCCAGCAAAGAATAACCTCACCTGGTGATCACTGCTCACAGCAGGGCAGCTTTTACGCTCAGGTTAAATGTTCCCATCAGTTGAGAGTAAGGAAGCACTTAATGTTTTTGCACATTAACAAGACATTACCCTGCTGTCTTGCACTGCTCATTAAAAAAAGGTCAACTGGCGTAGAAAGTCCTTCAAATTTAACATCAAGAACAATAATTCACTAATGCTGTATAAATTTGAGGAAAGATACTTGAAGATAATTAAAAGATACTGTAATTAAATTCCTCAAAATCACATCAACAGCCTTAAACACGCAATATTAATGTATGAGTGAAAGGTTGAGGGTGATATCACCAATGTAAGGGGTACAAAAGCTGTGAGGGATATTCTTCAGTTGTAAGAGGATTTATAGAGGGGATTTGGGTACCAGAAGATGGCGAATGAATAATGGAAAGGAAGTATTAAAATGTATTTATTTCATGATTGGAGAGCGATCAGGAGAATGGGCAATTCCATTACATACATAACTCATGGTTCAACATAGCAAATCAAATGTTTATTTGTCACATGCGCCGAATACAACAGGTGTAGACCTTACCGTGAAATGCTTACTTACAAGTAGATTTTTCAAGTAAGATGTATATGAGGAACATATGTACGTTGTACATTTTAGGACATACAAACGTGGTAAAAAGTGATATTGGGGAGCTGATAAAATGTCAAACAAAAGGTCAGCAAGCACATATTTTAACAGAAACAAAAATACAATAATTTAATAGGGCATACACCCTCAAATACTCAACATACAGTATACCATTTTTGTAGAAGCAAATTGATCTTTGTCAGGTCTGGGTAAAACAAATAGAAGAAATAAGGAGAAATGTTTTTGTTTTGGGATAAAATTAAGCAACCATATCATATTAAGTGTTTTGGGACAATATTATTTTTAATTGTGCACGTCTTCAGATGCCCTCTGTCGTGATCAGAAAACACACAAACATGCAAAAACAACTAACTTTAAGGTTATTTAAGGGACAACGATCAATAACGTTCCCGTAACTCCTACTTAATCTCCATAATGAGTTTCATTGCCCCAATTAATCATGTCTTAACAGCCTGGCCTGGCCTCCCAATGCAGAGGCAGCAGAAAGGCCTCCATCACTCCTATCCTCTGCCCAGGTCACATGGGCCCCAATCGGTCTATCAACTGAAATTACGTCCTGGGCCCACATTCACAAACACTTCTGAAGAAAACTTAAGTTCATAAGGTCCTCTGGTTGACAATCCTTCGATGTAGCAAACTGATCAAACTGATCACAAGAATATCCACAGAAGTGTTCTTGGTAACTCTATGAAGCACTTGTGGTTAAAGAAGAATGATGAAAATATAGGGCCTTCAGCCTATAGTGAAACATAATACAAATACTTGAGAAACATGATGTTATATTGGCAAACTCTGTTCTTTGAAATTGGCATGCCAAATTTCTCCTCAGAGACCAACTTTTTCAATCCAAACAACTACACAGAAGATGAAAGGTACATATTTGATAATGCTGGAAGTTTGTACTGTATCGATTAATTCGGTAGAAAAGCTTATTTAAATACGATTTTTTAATCAGCCAAAACAATGCTGTGTCCTTTGATTAGTAAATCCATGAAAATACTTTTATCTATGCACAGTTTTGGTACCGCCGAGCTAATAACTTATCTCTAACAGACACATTTCTTTAAGACAGAAACCATGTGGTTCAGGATATTGTTTTGAATGTGTATGAAAAAATCTATGTTCCAGGGGAAGATTAATACATGTCAATTAAGATTAGCGAGCAAATGGCCGCTCATCTGACGTCTTAAGATCTGGTACCTTGCTAAGGTATGTGCACAATTAGGAGGGCCAGAACGGTAAAACTGATACCACATCAACTCACCTCCATCAAGCTCTTTCCCCCGGGGGCATCACAAATGGAGACTCAATTGTTCGGAATCTTCTGCGATCTGTAGAGGAGAAACGAGTGAGGGAGGGTGGAGGAGGAGAAAAAAGGAGGAGGACGCAAGTCCTATTATGATGAACGATTCTGCTACATTTAGAAAACTATCGATTCCGCCCCGAAGGCGATGATTGCAAGGAGGTGAATCCATTACCGGGGAAGGAGGGAGGGAGGCTGCGTGGGGTATGGAGGAAGGATGTGTGCCCTTTCCCATTTGTCACCGCTAGCATTGCGCACCTGTAGGAGGAGAGGAGCGCGGTGGCATAAGGCTCCGCTCCTGTCCTATGCCCCGAGGTGGAGAACGAAGAGAATTGTCTATTAATCTCAACTGCAGCCCAAAGGGCAAAGACACTCAGGCATGTTTTGTCCTCCCTGCCTCCTGCCAGAGGATTCTCCAGCTCAGAGCGAAAAACTAACCAAGACAACAGACAACAAAGCAGCCGTCTCAAGAGGCTCAGAGGGAACGCTCCTCTATGTGCCCCCCCTTTGAGGGAGTGTTCTCTTGGCCAGGGGCAGAGAAACGGTGACCCCACAGCAATAGATAACTCCTCAGGGAGAGCTGTAGGACTTACTGAGCAAATAAGCACATCTCCCAAGATGACATACAGTAGCGTAGTGCTCTGCCAAATATACAGTAGTGTGCCTGATGATATGGTGTAGGCCTATCAAGCATATCTCACTTAGCATAGCGCTTTTTTTTTCATTATTCTCTGTGGCAATGGGGAACTGAGTAGCCTATATACTACAAGCATAGAGTGTGAAATCACAAGATAGAAGCTTAGAAAGTGTGGATAATTGTATATTGCATTGTCATTCCCATGGAAGCTCAAACTGGAAGCTCTGCAGACAAAGGCATGTGTTTAGCTTCAGACTGAATCAGTATTGAGGACCAACTGGCTGTGCTTTGTGTTTACATGATGGACACATTGGGTTATGATTGTTGGATCAATATCCTATTATTGTTCAATTACGCATAAACGCTGCATTTGGGCGAGAAAACAATCTATCAGAGGTTGAGAGCATGACATGGAGACAACAGTGAGGGTCAGTGACAACAAGGTTAAGAACATTGGAAACAAACCGAGCTCTCATCACTCTTAAGCCTTTTTATGTTTGGTTGCATTCTGTGACGAAGTATGAAAATACTTATTTCTAGAAGAGGGTTAGGCACTTCCCATTTTACTCCCATTGCCATAGGCAGAGTAGTGACATTGTTGCACTTTTTATAATGGTCTTGTAACAGAAGATTGCATAGCCCTACGCAAATTCTGGATGCCTTTCTTAGAAGTCTTAGAAGACATGTAGAATCATGGAAGAATGGGACTGTATCAATAGCCACTTCAAACCCTTGAAGACTCCTCTTATGTAGAGTCCAAATTATTGCACTCCCGAACTTGAAATCTTCCAAGTT